>NC_079895.1:1362832-1415332 GCF_024868665.1 Triplophysa rosa | reverse complement strand
GATCAAAACGATATGTGTGTGATAAAAAGTGATATGTGTGTTCTTTACTGTAAAGAACAAACTAAGACTCCTGAAAGTTTCAAGAGATCTCACGGCAAATACATTTCACGGGGTGGCTAATTTTGGCTAATTCGTACGATCTCATTCGTACATTGTAGTACGACTTGCTTGACGTTAGAGTTAAGCCCAGGGTTTCAGAATCGCTTTTTTCTACTAATCGTACGAAATCATACGAATAAGCCACCTCGTAAAATAGTTACGAATTCCCGTGAAATCAGGTATAAAACTATAAAACAATTGTGCCGTTTACAGTGCCTTAACTCTTGATGTGAGATAAACTGTATTTATCCACAAAACAAAACATAACAACACAATGCACTCCTCTGTCAAACTAAAGACAACACAAACTCCCATCAAGAGCAACAGATTAAAAGGTCAAATCAATAATTCACGAATCAAACAGCGACTCACATGAATGAGCCAGGAGGACCTGCACACTACATTAAAAATGAGCCTTTGAATTCCCCGTGTCCTCAACCAAATGCAAATCCTCGTATTGAAAACACACGCACGCACAATCTCACATGCACACGCATATTATTCGTAAACAGAATTTAAGGAAAAGGCAGAGAAATCAATGAATGATGAATAATTCCATTTGTTTGTCTTTGTCCAAGCGGCATATAAAACAAATGCATCATCAGCGGCAGACTTTGGCTCTGCTCCAAAACTACGTGAGCGGCCTACAGTACGTAGACAGCATCTTAAGATAGCACACTAGACGTGCAATACAGTGTAGATGAATTGAAACCAAACACTTCTTACTGGCAATAAAATTGTATTTTTGGTAAATGACTGTGATAAAGAATAAAAGATCGCTCACAGAGACACAAACAAGATAGGGATCATGAATCAATGTTTATTACTGTTGTGATCATGTCAGAATTTACATAAATTTTGCACCCTTAAATGCGAGCGTTACAGAAGAATAACCCCCATGAAATTTCCCCGCAGCTTTAATAGTCCACGAGGGACCCTCCGTCTTCCGGATATTCCATCGATGGCAGGCCGTCAACCAACAGTGGAAAGTTTTAAATTACGACAAGAAGAAAGACAGTGAGGAGAAAAAAAACACGGAGGAATTGAGCGGATCGCAGCTTCACCAGAGAGAGCAAACCGGAGAGGAAATATCCCCGTCTCCATCTTCTCTGATGGTCGCCGCGGGGACGCCGGCCCCGGCCAACACCATCACGAACACAGACGCCGCCGTGACCCTGCAGGACTCCACGGGTTCTCACCCGACCGACAGCGACGGGGCGGCTCTGCCTGACCAACACTGTCCATATAACCTCCTGCATTTACTGAGTCACTTACGAGCGCACGAGCCGCGCGGGCCGCCCGCCAGCAGCACCAGTAACGCCATCAAACCTAGAGAACTGGTTATGAGAGTGACCACTGTCTGAACACACCGACCGGAGGCACAAAGAGACCACAAGCACAGCGCTTGAACTCTTTTCTACACAGTCTGTGGATTATTTAGGACTTGCTGGTGATCCAGCCGTATGTGTTTTTAAATAATCGACGGCGAGACGAGAATGACCGATATAATGCTGACACACACTCAAAATACAGTTTTACAATCGATTGGTAGCAAATGGATGTCCAGACTATTAAAAAGAATGCATTTAAAGGAACAGTTCACAGAAGAAAAGCTGTTTAGGTTGCAGTCCGTGATTTTTGCCTTCTGTGTTTGAAGCATAAAACTACAGTCGACTTACGTACTTATTTTTGAAGTCAAGTGATGTCAAACTGTGCAAAATCCGTCCCCACATCTCATCACAATTTGTGAATTCATCACAAATTGTCTTTTATGTACTTGCACAGTACACAGATTTTTGTTTCCAACTGAAAAAAGTCAAGGTTTGCAGCTAAAAACGAAGTCATCAAACTAAGACTGTTATAGTAAAAGTTCTTTCAACTTTACAAAAGGTTTGGGCGGACACGACTAAATGACAGATGTTTTTTTATGGGCGAACTGTTACTTTAAATGAACATCAGTACACAATATTTCCTCAAAGTTACAATCGGAACATGTGCCGTATCTTGACATGACTATCAGTGGATTATAAAAGTGGAAAAGCCGCAATTTCACATCAGACGATCGGCTATCAGAAATCTCAAAATTCAGTCAAACGCTAAACGAACAAAAGTCTGAATAAAGAGAAAAGTGAAAAATGTAACTCTAAACAAACATGTGGAAAGATTTCATGACCCCAGCGTGAGAGATAAACACGTTTACAATAACATGAACAGCGTGGATTGGCCTCTGACCCTTTCACTGTCTTTAAATTATGACTGGCAGCTGTCAATCATCACGTTGACAAATGGACAGCAGCGTCCGCTTTGATGAGCTCAATCAGTTGAAAAGCACATCTCTCTCTCTCGCCCTTTTTATGCTTGCTGGAAATGCATGTTTTCATATTCATGGCCATCTTGTGATAAGATGTGGTCATCGACCTCTTCGGTTAGGCACTTCAAGTCAACGTGAAATCAAAAATACGGTTTCATGTTGACTTTAACATCAGTTTACTCCAGGGCGATTGTTCCTGTGATCAGTGTAAGCAAAATACAATTTTAAACATTTATATTTCACCTTATTTCATACAAAAAACATTGGGTTGTAATTTAAAGGCCAAACTTTTGAACTGGTTTTGAGTTTTATTTACTGACCCTCGTGTTGTTCCCGACCTCTGAAACACAGACAGAATGATTTTTATTATATTCAGAATGTGGATGGTGATTTTTATTAAGCACTGATAATGGAGCACACAAGAAACAGACTATATTTCAAGCCATACGCTAACTATTCTGTGGAACAGATTCAAAAGAAAACGGTGCCTTTGGATTGTGCGAGGTCATTGACAGCCAACATCATTGGTTCTTATGTGATCAAGTGTGACCCGATACGGTAGAATATACAAAAGTACAAATGAGATTTGAGATTCTGAGCTCAAGATCGTTTTGGAATTGGAATGACATGAGGGTACGGTAAGTACATGACGACAGTTTGAAGTGAAATTTCCTATACTTTCCGTCTCCGTTGACTTGTTTCTCCGTTATACATTTCTATCGGATGTATTGACTTTTACATAGTGTGCTGAGATCCATATTTTTGTCATGTTGGTATTTCATAAAACTGAAAAAAATAAAATTCATGTATGACAAGCATCAGATGAAACTTCAGTTTTTACCTAAAAAATTCTCTTGGATTGTGGAGTTTCGTGGTCGCTGTGGGATAAATGAATGAATGAATGAATGATGTAAAGGCTCTCTAAATAATTCAGTTGAATGTGCAGCAGGAGTTGAAATAACCTGCAGAGCTCAGCGTGAACTCATCTGCTCCATTTCTCCTGACGACACCTTCAATTCTGAGAAAGTCAATGTTTATCATTAATGAATATCATCAGATATAGATTATACGAGAGTGAAATGAACCAAAGCTTTTCTAAAGAAATTTATGAACGTTTCCGAAGTTTTTATGTCAGTGATTTTGTAAAGGACGGCTGCGCTCCTGCAAGAGAATCATTTTAGCATTTTAAATATTGCAGATTCTCTAACGTTTGAAAAGGCACCCGTTCTCTTTTTATGCTCATTTCCACATCAAAGTTATGAAATAACACTAACGGAAGTATATAAACAATGTGGTGAGAAAACATGTTGCACATTATGTATTTGTTTAGATCACAGCTCTTTATAAACAGCATTGAAGGAATTATTGTGATCATCAGACTATATCAGATCAGTTGTACGTGTATCTGGTCTGATAAAGATGATATGAAAGTTTTGATTCTGTCTTCCACATGTCTGCTTTCCACCAGCTGAATTATCAATCTAAATACGGTAAACAAACAGAAAAATAAAGCAAATTTACAAGAAAAACAGGGAAAACATTTCATTTTACAGGGAAAAAACGTTAGCCTATTTTACAGTTTATTTGACAATTTCCGTTTTTTTAACAAGATTTTATTTTTTACTGTTTATTTTTAAAATACGGTCAAACACTGTAAAATTACAGTAAAAAACAGCAAATTTACAAGAAAAACGTTTCTGTTAATCCATTTTACGGGTTGTTGTTCTGGGTCTCTGTGTCATGGATGAGAGTTTTTGTCTGCATCACTAAATTACTCTTAAATTGCAGGCCCGAGAAAAAAACACATGAGATGCTGAGTTTAGGTTTCACCTGTCATTCTGCATCACATCAGATGTTGTTTGGCATGAATGTTTACTCAAAGATGAAAAACTGAAGGTATCAGAAAGCGTTCACTTTCAGATGAGTAGAATGTGCACGCTTGAAAAAACCGAGATGAAAACTAGCGACACGGGCTATCTAGAGATCTCAAATACAGCGTGATCAGAAAAGCATGAAATTCCTCCATCTCTCTCTGTGTCCTTTCATCTCGCTCTCAACACCGGCGACAGACAGAAGGAAAGAGGTTTTCAGATTGCTCCCAACTTCATTTTGGAAATGACAGCCATTACAGGTCGCTGCAGTTTTTCAATCTGAAAACATCAAATTGAGCGGAGAGTGAAGTCTCTGTTTTAATCAACACTGGGAAACTATTACACTGTCATTCAGGACAAGGGTTGGGAATCGTTTGAATTTTATCGATCCCCAGTTTTGATTCCACAGTTGAAGTAAAACATTTAGATATCAACCTGTATGGTCATTTAGCCTGCTTATTGACTTGTTTGCATAAATGTATATATTTGTATTCAGGATTCAAGTGTACGCACTGTAAAAAAGCGTAATTTTAAAGAACTTTTCTGTTGTTTTTTACAGATTTTCCACATAAAATCTAAAAAATATATATATGGGGAAACCATTTGATTTTACAGGGAAAAACTTTATTTTACAGTTTATTTCTGCATGGCGCCCCAGAAAATTTCCTGTTTTTCTAACAAGATTTTATTTTTACAGTTTATTTTTGAAATACGGTCTAAAACTAAAATGACAGAAAAAGACCGAAAATTTACAAGAAAAACAGGAAAAGCAATTTATTATATATCCGTATATCCTGTAATTTTACAGGAAAAACTATTATTTTACGGTATATTTCTGTCAATCCAGTTTTTTTTACAGATTTTGTTTTCTACAGTGTACTTTACTTGTGGTACAGGTACAACTGTTGACAACTGCTAATATCAACCATACAAACTAACTTCGATAAAACATTGCAACATCTTCTTGATGAGTGCAAACTCTGAGTACGACTCTGGAAATTTCAGCTATTTCAAATGTAAAAACTCAACAGACTGCACGTACTGTAGTGTTGTAGATGAGACCACCTAAAACGAGATCAAGTCAAGAGCAAGAATTGAGGTGTTGAGATCAAGATCAAGACCCAAGACAGGATGAGACCGAGTGGAGACTAAAACCAGACCAGCAGGCCTCACATCTAAAAAATCCCCATAATCCTACAAAATAATCATAAAGTCATTGCAGATGATTTATTTATTTCAGTTTCCTTTCATTTATTGAACGTTTATATACAATTTTTATCATGTTTGCAATTGTGGTCATATCTTATAGCTTTATTTTAAAATGTATTTATGCTATCGTTTTTCTTTTCTGATCTATTTATAATTTGCCTAAATCATGCCAAGAGTCCTCATTCTCCCATCCACATGACAGGTAAAGTGATGTGTACAGTAGTTGATGATCAGAGTTCATGGTGAGTTGAAGAAGCGCTCCTCCACACGTCTGCACTCCACCGGTTGACTAATCAATCTCAGTAAAACAGAAAGACTTTAGGAAGAAACAAATGGAAAGCGTCAAAGCGCTGTGACGGAAGATCTGACAGTTCTCATGAAATTACTCGTGGTGGGTGAATCTCAGTTTCTGCACGTGCGCACAGATGGAAGGTGAACTGATGAATGTCATAAACATCCGCAAGAGGTGAATTTTCTACCTGCGCGACGGCAAAGCTGCAATCGATATAAGCTCTTACATCATGACCTTTTGTTGAGAAACCCAGCACACTATCAGTCGATTAACAAGGTGAATCAAATGCATTCACAAATGATTCAAATAAAGCTGCAAATGACTCATTGATGAGTACATTTAAAAATACAGCAGAGTATTAGAATATATGTATGAAATTACATCCCAAAACACAGAAAGCAAACCATGAAAACGAAGCCTATTTTAAAAACATTAAGATTTGCATATTATGTCCACTATTCGTATCCAAACAATGCAAAACTATCATTTATCTTTACTGCAATGCAAAACAATCCCATAACTGTAATGTTATATTTATGCACAACGGTGCTGTTTTTTTAACTTGCTTGAATAAAAAATGGCTTGAAGAAATCTTTGTAATAAAGTGAAACCTAGAGATATACTTCATGTTTCTCGTGGATTTAAACAGACTGCATCTCTACAGGTTCAGACAGCAAAACCCAACCAAAACTCACTAAACTCTCAGTGGGAAGAGAACAGATGGAGATCATCAGCCTGAACCTCTTAACACATCTTCTGTTTTATGAAATTTATCAACCTCACACACACACCAGATGAAATGAAAGTTTATGAGCGTAGATGATCAAGAGTCACATCATCATGACAGAGTATCTGTGCTCCAACTCATCATCTGATGATAGCGTGTCTATTATACAGCCGTACGGATCCTGTTGTCTTCTGATGGATGCAGACTGCATTCAGATGTGTCATGTTGACGTCATGGGTTTATGTCTGTAATAACACTGGAGATTGGAATTCACAGGCTGTCCAGATAAATGTTTCACTCATTCTGTAGTAGATTATTTCAATGATCAATTTGTGAACAAAATAAACATGAAGAATGAGAATCACAATTCTGAAAACGTTTTCATTTGGTTTGATCTTTTATTTGAAGCATGTCATTTTTTTGCCATTATCAAGCACACAGACAACATTAGAAACTTTAGAAAAATAAACAATTTTGTGCAACTCGTGACACATTCATCGTACTTTATGACTGGTCCAATGGCAACATCTGCACTGTAGCTTCATAATTGTGATGTCATACAAAGAGAACTGAACACAAACATCATCAGAGAGCTTTCAGAGAAATCCACAGGCTGGATCTACATCATGTCCAACTGCATAAAGAAAACACCAGTTAACAGCTTAATGCATCCACAAAAATCTGAAACTCATTTCACTCATCAAACTTTAAGAGCAAATAAATAGCAGAGATGCACCGATTGCCATTTTCTTGGCCCATTCCGGTTTCCCGTTTTATTTTTGCTGATTCCAATTTTCTATCCACGAACTATAATTGACAGCAAGTATAAAACCATATTTTAAAGTAAAACCTTTACTTTAATGCACATTATTTCCAAATAACAAATTTTATTTTCATAAGATAAATTATTGAACGTCACAATTTCCCCAAATTTCCCTCAATGCCGTTTTCCAAGCTGCATTAAATTACAGGATCTTCTCTCACCTAAACAACTCCTAAATAGAAAAACCCGAAAACTCGTGACTTGAAAAGAAGTCGAAATAATAAATATAACTAAACAAATGTCACTTAATTGACCTTTTTCTCATTTGTACTCATCTCACGAAAGTCAAAGATTACAAGCGTATGAATAAAATAGTACTTTAACTTTATTCTTGTCTGTTCTTGTTTATGAAACTAACATTGCTTTATTTTCTGAAATGTAAAATAAATGTAAGTCTTTATCTTGGGTCTGTAGTATTAAAAGAAGTGAATTGGTTCATTTTAGCTGCAACATTTTGCATGCGTGCGTGTCAGTCAGCGGAGACTCGCAGTACGGCGGACCCAGACACGAGTATAAACCAGCTGTGAAAGACAGACTGTACGCACGCACGTTTACTTGCGGCTTTAAGTGTACTGACGGCGGTGACGTTATTGCACGTTGTTGTGAAAATCAGACGAAAACGACAAGTTCTTCCCACCGTTTTACACTGGCCGTAGCTTCGTGTAGGAACACTCAAGCCACGTGTCATTGGAAAGGTCTGGATGAGACCTTTCCGACGAGTCTAGGCTCAACGTGCTACGACCTTCCCTGACGGATAGGGGGAGCCGAATAGAAACAGGTGTCCCGAAATAATCTCAGCCCAGCGACGTGCTACGCGCCTGCGGGTGGTGGCGTGTGAAAGCTCTCGTCGCCCCCTTTACGACCACACCGACCTTCCATTCCCGACATATTTTTGATGGGTCCTTTTCTCTTAGCTCCGCCCCTGAATGCCCCATCCGCCGAGCACCTCGCTCTTTCAAACGCCCTGATTCGGACCTTTCTAACGAGCCCACCCGTTGGACTTGGCCGAGCTACGACTGCCTGAAAATACGCCGAATCCCGACGAGTGTCACCCGAAAATGACTCCTCGTGGCCTGAAACGTGTAGAAGATCGTATTTCTGGTGAACGAAATTGGGCTCACGACCAAATTTTCACTGAAGGTCTTTTGCACATACAGTCCGAAATGTTCGTATGCGTTTTTCGTATTTGGCGCTCGTTTGTACGGTGTCTCTGAATTGTCAAAACACCTTTCAAAATCCTTGCTACGGATGAGAAAAACGCACAAAAAAATCGAACCCAGTCCGAATTTTTTTTACGACAGACGACAATATCGGAGTTCACATTTACTTTTGAACGTGCAAAAATTTCGGACGGAAATTTTGGATTCTATGTGCAATGGGCTTAAGTCCGAATCACGAAAATCCCAGTCTCTGGACGGTCAATGGGTGCACCTCTTAAAACAGAGAAATGTGTTGTACAGTACATACTCATGTGACCCATCAAAACCAGCAGGTAATACTCACCAAATCATCAACGTCACCAGTGTCGTCCTTCGCCGAAGCCGCCTCTGCATCCGCCTTCTGCTCCAACTCCAGAAACTACAGCACCAAAATATTACACAACATTATTAACATGACAGAGTCAATAGAGAGGCTTTACAGCGGACTCTCCGGACATGATTTCGGGTTTAGATCAGTGAATGTTACAGTATGTACGATACCTGCTTTGCATCTTGTTTGGAGATAGTGCTGCTGTCCACTTCATCACTGCTGATCAGCGTGAGCGCATCTAAAAAAGCAAAAAGATGTTTAAACCACCATGACTTCAGCTCACCGAGACGACAAGATCCCGCTTTCAGTGTTTCTGTACCCTGGACGAGGAGGTCCCAGAATTCCTGAAGGTTCCGGTCGGGAACGCTCCTCTTCAGAGACTGCATGTGACTGTTGAACAACTCTGCGTTTCCACACTGATGGAAATGAAAATGATCCGATGACATTTAACAGGTGTCACGTTTATTTAAACCCCAGCGGTGAGTTTCCCCCCGCGCGCCTGGAAACAAACGATTCCTGAATGAACGTGGAGCTGAACTGAGACCTCACCTTGACGGACTGTTCTCTGAAGCCTTGGATACAGGTGATGCTCTTCATGTAGTACTCTGCGCTCCTGTTGCCCAGCAACTGCTCAGTCCTGCCGATCAGCTGCTGACACGCTGTCAAGGTTACAAAAGACTGTCAGAGCAACAGCGTAAACTACGGCTAATGTCCAAAATCAACACGGCTTCCAATCAATGCACACTCACACGCTGACTTATTGACAAAAAGAATCGAGTTTGACGTGCTCGATGTGTTCAGCACGATGAAAATGAAACACACGTGAGCAGTAAAACTGTACAGGGTTACAGAAACAGAGAAAAACTTTCAAACCCTGAAATGAACAAAAACAATCTGCAAACTATTGCACAGCATTAAGTTAAAACGCACCCCAGAGGGAATGTGTGTATTGGTGCCTCTATGTTGAAGTCTATAACGTTTTGGGAAAGTAATTTCTCGCATTTCAATGTACTTCATAAAATATCAAACTTGAGACTTTCAGCATGCAAAATGTTTTACAGAGACCCATTTGAGTTCACCAAACTTGAACTTTGAACCATGGCGAACTGCAAAACGCAGCATTTCCATGCGTATGAATAGAGGTCAATGGAACGATCAGAATGGAGTGTGAAAGAATGCCATCTCACCCTGATGGAAAGGAACGCTCTTCTGTCGGATCAGTTTTTGGAAATCTCTCGCTGGATTCACGCTACCAACCTGAACGTCAGAGTGAATGTTAGAAAGGATGACAGACAGCTTCATACTTCAGAAGGAATGAAGATAACGGCTCTGTTCAGGTGAATCAACAAAGACAGCTTTTTTTCAACAAAGACAACAGAACAGAATGACTCTGACCTGTATGAAACAGTCTTTCATCACGAGATGTAAAATGAAACAAATGATTTATAGACTGTTTCAAAGTGAAAACATAAACAAACGTAACTAGTGCGCATGCGCGCGTTCGTCGACTGTCTTTAACTTCCTGTACACATTGGCAAACAATCGAGTACCTGTAGATTATTTCTGATGACAGTCAACAGAAAACGAAAAGAAGCGTTACCTGGCTTAACTTGTCTCTCCAATATTTGGACTATATTTTTGATCATTTTAGACTGCGATACCAAGCTCAACCGCTAGATGTCAGTGTACCATGTGGTTTCTTTCAATGCGACCAAATACAGGACCCATTCAACAAATAGTTTATTTAATACATTGAGTATACAATAAAATAATAATATAAATTGATATGAACATATATTCAATAAAATTTAAATAGTTATATTATTAGACACTAGCCAAACACAGACCGGAAGTTAACTGCAGTCCAGCACGCGCGTCTAATGAAACGGTCTATAATTTGCTGTTTGTTCATCATTCTTTTAAAGTTTCATGCGTGATGTATAAAACACATGAGAGTCTCACCGACGTGACGCTTCCCTCTGTGATGTCTGCCAGGTTAAATTCTGTCTCCTCACTGACTTTCACTCTCTTCGCATCGGGCTCTCCGGCACTGAAAAACACACAAGCAACTTCTATCACACTACAACACTTCATTAACAAAAATTGTGATTTGCCAAAAGCAAAATCTATACCGGCCAGCATGACTAAAATCATATATAACAGTGCGAGTCATTTTCTTATCATAGTAACATTGCATCACCACTCACAATCATAAAGAGACAATTAGTAACATCCACTGGAACTGACAAAATGGTTTATATATTTGATATAACCACACGGTAACCGTTTCGAGATCACCCACACAAACCAAGAAATAAACAGTTAGTCTGTTTTTGCAGTACTCCATGTTACATCATGACCACATTATATTTGAGCAGAATCCTTAGACACAATTCTATCACCCGGCCTCACATCACATCACATCACATCACATCACACACCACTTCTCATGGATGTCACCCGCAGCTTCAGTGGGGATTTCATCCATTCTCACCTGCTTCCAAACACGTCTGCGCTCGTCTTCACTTCTTTCTTTTTCACCACTTCTTTCAGTGGGAATTCTGTCCTGACGTCCCGCAGCGGAGCCTGACAGCGGGCGGACACGGCCTGAGGTGGCTCGAGAACCCTCTGCAGCCAGGGCTCTATCGCTGGGAGAGGATCATCTGGATTCACACCGCGATGATGCAAGCACTGCCGACGCAAGCACATCACAGATCGATGACACAGGACTGCATGAGTTTAAACAGACAATATAGATTTCTAATCTATAAAATGTGATATATTTGACAATATATACTATAGAAAGCATTTTATATTTGAACCTGATAAAGCCTCTGGAACTGTGGGTTTGGAAGGTGGTTGGGTTTAAATATATCCACCGTCTCGCCGTCTTCATCTTTCTCCACCAGCATCATGGAGTCGATGAGCGCGTCCACCGCCGACAGCTGCGACTCTGCAGACACATTAACGCCAAGATGACTATTAAAGATTTATGATGATCTGTATGCGCACACACATCCTGCTGCGCAAAACAATAAAGTGGGATTATAAACTTGCTATCTATGAGTCTCCAAATGAAATCCTCTGTTCTGTCTGTAGTGCACTACACTTGAAGTGTGCACATGAACTTCATCTCAAGAGATTCTGGACTGATGTAGTACAAACAAATGATGAAAGTAGTCCGAGACCCGGCCACACAAAATAAACAAAAATAAAAAAAGATGCAAGACCACTTTTTGTGCATGTTTATCGCCCTATTCTAAATTATTCTTTTAAAAATAAGTCAAAAGTGAACTTTTTCTATTGTTTTGTAGTTTTTGCTGTTGCTTCGGACACGGTGATGCATATCTCTGCTGTCCTTTTGAAACCTTGTATCTCCATATTTCCTCATTTTTATTTTTTGTATAGGATCATTTAAAAAGTAGTGTGTTTTTTCTATTTCCTGGAAAACAAGGTTTGAAAAGGACAGCGACGAAAATAATAATCAGACATTATGGAGTAATCGCGCTAAGAGTATAAAATCACACAATATTGTGAGTGTTGAATACTGTTGAAAATTAAGATGAATGTGACAAAGACGACACCAACGACAGTTTGTTTGACTCTCTTTACATCTCATGATGACCACACACCAGTGGATGATGAATTAGTCCCCAAAAATGCTATGTTTTTGTTTTTGCTCTAAACATTTGAAATGTTTTATCCAAATCAGCCTTTTATAAATTGTGGCTAAAGAAAATCAACTTTTACAAATATAAAAATATCAAGATATAGAGTAAATCCTGCAGACATCGAGAAACTACATTTTAGGTACATGGCTCGGATGTACCGTTGCTTTAAGTGATTTTATGGTTTTTTATGTCCTAGAAACTAAAATATAGGATGTTTATTACACTCCAAAATCTCTGAATATCACTGCATTAGATAACAAAATATGAAATGACTCGGGTGTCTAAACACTTTTAGTCACCACTAAATCTAAACGTGCAGAAACACACTGTAGAAAAGAGCCGTGTTTGCTGAAGATTCACCTGATGCGGTAAACTTCTTGTTGTTTTCTAACATTGGGAAAGTGAACTGTCGCAGGTCTTCCATAAACGGCAGCTGAACGTACAGTAAACACTGAGAAGAGACAGACAGGCGAGTGGTGAGACTCAGGGTAAAACACGCAGAAAGTGTATTCAGTTCGATCAAAAACCACATACTTCATATTTCTCCTTAATGCAAGGGAAGGCCGCGCCCACTTGAGGGTTGCTACGACGATCGTAAGCGTAACGCACTATAGCTGCCATCTTTAGACCGTCAAGAGCACCAATCAGAGCAGAGAGAGCTACAGCCGCGTGCTGCACACAACAAAACACACACGTGAATACATCCACACATCATAGACACGTCACGCACATCAACAGAGAACACGCATGGTTACCTCATCATCTCTGGGTGCAAAAACCTTGACAACCTGACTTCCCATAAACTGATGACGAGGAATCTGCATCAAACAAACATACAAAACAAGGGTCACTGTGGAACAAAGTGTAAAAGACAGATTCCTACGAATTCTCTGAGATTCCCAAAAGGTGAAGATGTGTATTGAATTTGCTCTTGTGTGAACTGAAGGAATCATGGTTTAAAGAAGAGCGCCATCTAATGGACAAACACACACCAGCTCCTGTTTAGTGAAGCCAAGAACTGCAAAAGATTTCCCATCGTGTTTATATTTCATTTGGTCCTCATCCACCTTAGAGAATGGCACAATGTCACTTCCATAACGGTAACCTGTAAGAAAGCAAAAACCAGAAATCAGTGTCTGTATTCACATCACACAAATTTGTGTTTGATCTTCATTGCTGACAAACGCTTCGAAAACGAGCATTTACTTTTTATTTTTCAAATGCATCTTTTTTAAGAATTCAGTCTTCAAGAGGCATACGAATCGGTGTTTCTGATGTGATAAACTTCAACATGTTTATACGGGACCTTGAATACCTTGAATAGTGTCGTCCTTCTGCACTTCCGTTTCTTCATCATCATTCCGACAGTAAACCGTCTCTCTCTTGACATCGTCTTTTTGGTGAGATTCAGCATCAACCACGGCCCACGTCTTCTTCACCTTCTCCTCCGTCACCTGTGCGTTTCAGTCGCCAGACACCACATCAGACGCTTGAGTAGAACATGAGAATCACACCATTTGAACATCAGGAACGCACCGCTTTGTATCCCACGATGCGGATGGTCAGTGAGGTGCCGATGGTGAGCTGACAGGGCCAGGCCATCGGCCTCCGGGCGATACACTTGAAGATGGACAGCTTCTCCAGCGCATCGCTGCGGCAAAAATGTTCATATTTTACCATTTTTAAAGGATTGATTTTGAGTTTGTTTGCGTGAACACGTATGGATGAGTCAGACCTAAAAGTGTAGACTTCCTGCAGACCGTCCTCCTCATCCAGAGCGGTCATGATGTTTCTGACCATCTCCAGACCTTGAGTCTGCTCTCTACTCAAGCCCTTTCCCGGGCGGGGGGGAAGCGCAGCTGACCCAGAGCCAGACCCACCTTCATCACCTCCGTCTTCGTTCAAAGGAAACGGCAAACTGAAAAAAAAACACATTTCAGTGATGTCTGTTTTTGTATTAATTGTCATTTTAAAGCAACATGTTACAAGTGAAAGTCACTTACAAGAACTGCAGAGTGATTCCTGCTTTCTTCAGGTTCTCAATAATAACATCGAGCTGGTCTTCAGATGTCTGTACGTGTAGATCCGTCAACATCACCACATTCAGACGATTGCATTTCTTTCCCCTACACAACGAACCACACGCGTCACATCAGCAGATCAAAAGCAAATCAAAGCAAGAATATGAGAAAAGTAATCTCACATGGTTTCTTGCTGCAGGAGATCCATGCACACAACAAGAGCATCAAGCCCTGGTAATGAAGTCAAGGGTTTCATAGACATACAAGAATAATATGAGGTTAAATAAAGCACTGAATTTGAATTCCTTTTATACAACGGTCAGTTCTGGTCCTTGATTCTGATTGGCTGAGCCGAGTTCTAAGCCGTTATAAAACACCCCGATTTATAACGGCTGACCGCCTTACATAGACTAAATATCACTCGATTTACTTTATTTTATGAAACCTTGCTACGCATATGGAATAACCGTCTTATAAAAGCAATATGCCCCACGAAGCAGTGGGTTACAGTGCATTTTATAACAGCTAAGGGGGGTTTTCACGTCGTGCCACAACGCCCTTAGCTGTTATAAAATGCTTATTGCTTTATGACACCACTATAACATCAGGGATACAGTCGGCTTGTTGACCGCCAGGCTGCAGTTCATTCTGAATCTCCTCCAGCAGCTCAAAATCAGGAATCATCAGATGGCGACGGACAGTGATGTTCTGATACTGACCATCTTTGGCCAGACGGTTCTTGGTTTCATCCGTACCAAACAGCACCAGACCCACCTCATCCTTGTTCTCATCAAACACCTACAATATCAAGAAAGTGTCATTGTTACAGCCAACAGATATAATCAACAAATGAAGATAATCATCATAATACAAACCTGCCGCTGGACAAACTTCCGGATGACTTTTCTGGCCTGCTCGAAGGGCGGTTCCTGACCAGGTTCTGAGTTACTCATGGAGAACCCCACATCCATGCACAGCACCAATGCTGACTAAAGTGAGAAAACAGAGAGAATTGTTCAGTTCATTTTCATACAATCATCAATACATTTCATTATATAACTTGTGTGCCGATTTTTGAGCCTAACGGTTATGAAGAAATAGGAATACCGAATTAAGAGATTTGACAGCAGGTGATTTTTAAACTAACTTAAACGTTTTATTTGATATGACATCAGAAGCAATTCAGTGTATATGGACTAACATTATGGAGGTTGACAGACATGTTCATTTTTCACTTTGTTATAGATTAGACAATCTCATAGACTTGCACAATTATAATAACGGATAAACAGAATGAAGGTTTGAACCAATGATGACAGAATCTATGAATGAACATTTTCAGAACTTCATTGTGTCGGTTAAGGAAACGATCTTCCCACCAGACAGTCGTTTTAAACTCATGATCTATAATTATAACCAGTTTTTCAATTATAAAAATAGATCCTTCGGTCAGTTAAAATAACCTGATCGTGAAAATAAGTTGTTTTAATAAACTATCAATAAATTACCTTCGCTGCGCGCGCCATCGCTGCTGGTGTCTCTGTTATTGATCCGGGTGAATAACTGACAGACGACACAAAGTTCCGCCTTAGAGAAATGAGTTCTCGCGATACTTTGGTGTCATACAGCGATCCGAATAAAATACTGAAAGGATTAGCTAACACTGTAATAGATAAGCTTTCTTTATGGGGCAAACACAATCCTACACATGCATGTGTGTAGTCAAAGCATGAATGTGACATTGTCTAACTTGACATTGGTTTATATTACAACTTTTAATGCACTAGTGATGCAAACAGCAACTATCCATGACGTAGTAGACTCTTGTGGGACGTCACGGAATACAGAAGAACACATTTGAAGCCTGGCTCGAGGCATCACCTCTTTTTGTCGTTTCTGCTGTCCCGTCCATTGTCTCCCTGTTTCTAATCAAAGTTTGAGCAAACAGAGTCGTGAAATTATTAAGTGATAACAATTTTATTGTTTCTTACGAACATCACTGCATGGTGACAATAAAAGACAAAAAATCTGTAAAACGAAATATACGTGTGAATTCCCAACGAGGCATTTAAATGCATCGATTTCAAATGATCTTTTGGCTTCCACGACACGATCTGGAAGTCATGGAAATTCATTTTAAAATGGTTTGCCTTCATCCACAAGCACACACACAAGTTGTCAGTATTTAGTAAATAAAAGTAAGCAAGAACATACAGATTTCTCACAATCACACACAGGGTTAGATTATTTATTTGCAGTATTTATGGCTTTATTGTGCAGAAGGTTGTAAAAAGCTTAAATTCGATATGCTCTTTACCTTCAGGACAAGGCCTCCACGAGATAACTGTTCAAATAAATACAATAAAAGAGTCAAGAATAAATATTTAAATATTTCAAAAGGTTAAATGCAAAATAAGAAACGTCCCGTGAAGGAAACCTTGTTTCAAAAACTTTAGATGAAAAAGAAATAAGCATAACAAAATAACACGATAAACAATGACCTTGGATAGGTTTTAGTGAAATCCACTGAATACATTGTGAGATTTTCTTCATCGCAGAGCAGAGACATAACACTGACTTACAATTGGGCCACACTGGGATATCTTAGAAGACTGCAAAAGTACAAAAAAAAGACATTACATCAGTCCTGGCTCTTCGTCACTTTCCTATCTTCTCATCCATCTTCTCATCTCATCAAACAAATGGCAAAAAGCCCCAAAACAGGTCCAACTAGCAGACCTGAGAAAATCCGTTTGAAGTCACACAGAGGACGTCTGCAGATGTTTCCCCTGCAAGCTCCCAGAGATGGTGTCTGACTCCAGCAGCTCTACGACGCTGTAGGGAGAGCAGTCCTCCAAGCCGAGCTTCCCACAAGCCCACCCGCAGAAGCCCTTCTCCAGATCCCGGACCGAGATCCACCACTCGCTGAACGCCCAGGACACCTGCACCGCGGCCGAGTACAGACCCAACGACAGCGCCACCGGCACGATGAGCACGGGGTAAAAGACGATGAGGAAGGGGCAGATGGTGATCTTGTGACAGAACGTCCTCTCCTCATTGTACACCAAGAAAACGTTGTACCAAGTGAGAGTTCCGTAGTAGAAAGAGGTGATGAAGGACAGAACGAAGACCACCGGAGCACAAGACAGACTCCACAGGACGATGTGCGGACCTTGAGAAATTCCCAAAGCGCACGGGCGTCTCGATCCCTGTCGGTCCTCACATTCGGCATCCAGACGCTCCTTCGACCTCGCCATCTCCTGCAGCTCCTTCTCCGTCAGTGTCATGTGAATATCCACCATCTGACCTTTCTTCTTTCCCCGTGTGATGGTCCCTGTCAGCGTCACATAGCGACTATCTGGAGGTAGATTCCAGCCTATAAGGTGGAAAAAATATTCAACACCTTAAGGAAATAACAACTTTTAAAAAATGTCATTTTGTTAGACTAACCTTCATGGGTGGGGTTGTTGAGAAAGGTAGCTCCTTCTTCAGTGGATCTCTCAGCACCCTCCGCGTCTCCATCACGCTCGTCTCCACCTGCATCACAGCGGTACACGATGATGGACTCTGGTCGAGGTTCACGCTTTCTCCTCTTTCTTCTTGTGCTGGTTCCAGTGTTTCCTTCGTCGACTTCAGACTGTAATTGAGGGCTCTCCGGTCTGATCTGCTCCACCTGCTCCATTCTCAACTGCACGGCCACCGTTCTCACAAGATTTGTGATGTGATAAAACTTAAGAGACAAGAAAAGGCTATTCGCACCTTTCAAACATGGTAACGCTGTGAGAAAAGAAAAAAAACGATATTAAGTTTTCATTCTGCCTGCAAACAGTGTGTTGAGATGATTAAAAACAAAGACTTTTAATAAAGAATTCAAATCAGAAAGCAACTCGAGCGGAATCATTAAACGTCTTACCAGTGCCTTACATCTGGAACTCTGTACTTAGTAGCATTCAGTGTCGGGTGTAACTAGTTACTAAGTAATTTGTTACTGTCATTTAATTACTTTTACTTTGAAAAAGTAAAGTAATGGATTACTATTAATTTTCTGTCATTTAATTAGTTACTTCTGATGTAATTGAACTGAATACTGTGTAATACTGTGAATACTGTGTAACACACTGACAAAGGAGATAAGAGCAGCTAAGAGAAGCTACTCTGAAAAGCTGAAGAACCAGTTTTCAGCCAACGACCCTGCATCAGTGTGGAAAGGCCTGAAAGACATTACCAACTACAAGCCATTATCCCCTCAGTCTATGGGTAATCAACGACTGGCTGACGACCTGAACGACTTCTATTGTCGTTTTGAAATGCAGAGTCTCACCCTTCACACCCGCCCTGACCCTATCTCTGCTATACCATTAACACCTCCTCTTGACATTCAACCTGCACTTAAGATCTGCGAAGAGGATGTTTGCCAGCTTTTCCGCAAACAAAAGATCAGAAAAGCACCAGGCCCAGACAATGTCTCACCCTCCTGCCTGAAAGTCTGTGCGGAGCAGCTGTCGCCCATCTTCACTAATATTTTTAACAGATCTTTGGAGCAGTGTGAAGTCCCTTCATGCTTCAAACGCTCCACCATCATCCCTGTACAGAAGAAACCCAAAATATCTGGACTTAATGACTACAGGCCTGTTGCTTTAACATCTGTGGTCATGAAGTCATTTGAGAGACTTGTACTGGCCCACCTGAAGGACATCACCAGACCACTTCTTGATCCCCTCCAGTTTGCTTACCGAGCAAACAGGTCTGTGGACGATGCAGTAAACATGGGACTGCATTACATCCTACAACACCTAGACAGACCAGGGACTTACGTCAGGATCCTGTTTGTAGACTTCAGCTCGGCCTTCAACACCATAATCCCAGACCTCCTCCTGCCCAAGCTTACCCAGCTCTCTGTGCCAACCTCTACCTGTCAGTGGATTATTAACTTCCTGTCGAACAGGCAGCAGCTAGTGAGGTTGGGAAAATTTAAATCCAGCACATGTACCATCAGCACCGGAGCTCCTCAAGGATGTGTTCTTTCTCCACTGCTATATTCACTCTACACAAACGAATGCACCTCTACAGACCCTTCTGTCAAACTCCTGAAGTTTGCAGATGACACCACAGTCATTGGCCTTATTCAAGACGGTGATGAATCTGCCTACAGAAAGGAGGTTGCTCAGCTGGCTGCCTGGTGTAGTCAAAACAACCTAGAGCTGAATGCATTCAAGACAGTGGAGATGATAGTGGATTTCAGAAGGAACCCTCCATCACTTCCTCCCCTCACCATCCTGGACAGCACTGTGGATACTGTGGAGTCATTCAGGTTCCTGGGCTCCACCATCTCTCAGGACCTGAAGTGGGAGTCCCACATAGACTCCATTGTAAAGAAGGCCCAGCAGAGGTTATACTTCCTCCGTCAATTGAGGAAGTTCAACCTACCACAGGAGCTACTGACCCAGTTCTACTCAGTGGTCATCGAATCTGTTCTGTGCACTTCAATTACTGTTTGGTATGGCTCGGCCACCAAATCAGACCTACGAAGACTACAACGGACAGTTCGTAGTGCTGAGAAAATTATTGGTGCTCCTCTGCCCACACTTCAGGACCTGTACGATTCCAGAGTGAAAAACAGGGCAAGAAAAATCATCATTGACTCCACACACCCAGCACACAAACTCTTTGATCTGCTGCCCTCTGGCCGGCGCTTTAGAGCACCAAACACCAGGACTTCCAGACACAGAAGCAGCTTCTTCCCCCAGGCAATCTCCCTCCTAAACAGATAACTGCTCCTTAAGAGCAATATTCCACTTCCACTACTCCTATAGTGTGCACTATAGTGCCTTATTATATCTACATCTTATGTATACATGTATATAACACTACCTCTACTTACTAAATTATCCATTTGCACAAGTGTACATACAATCTGTTAATATGTTTATTCTACTATATACTACCCTGTACAATGTCTCTTATATGTTATTATCCCCCATTTTCTGTAAAATAGTCTTTATTTTATATATGCACAATTTAGAATCTTTTAGACTGTAAATCGTATTATATTGTATTGTCATTGTGTTGAATGTCTGTACTAGAAGCTTCCAACACCAAAGAAAATTCCTTGTGTGTGCAAGCACACTTGGCAATAAAGCTCTTCTGATTCTGATTCTGATTCTGATAATACATTCAATAGCGGAAATGACATGATTGAATATGTCATTAGTAACTAGTAATGAATTACTTTTTCAGAGTAACTTACCCAACACTGGTAGTGATCAACCATGTTTGTAAAATAAAAACAGAATTTTTTGTACTAAAAATCCAAAACATTTTTTATTACCCATTAAAAATATGATTTTTGTATTGTCACGAAAATGTTTTGCCTACCGACCAAGTCGACATAAAAACCAAGACAATAGAAACAAATTCTGATGGGTTTAATAATTATAACGGGGTTTAATAATTAAAACAGGAAATAAATTGGTTTTAATGGAACCAATGGGAATGGGAACCAATACAACACCATTAAATCCTACTGAAATACGCCCCAAAACACACCAAAAGAATGTCAATTGTTTATATGGATCTATAACCATCAGCATCCAGGAACTCTGAGCGTTATAAAATGTTCTATAGTAAACATAAATAATAATAAATATAACTCAGATGTCAGAGCTTTATAAAATGTTCTATAATAAACATAAATCATAAAAAATATAACTCATAAGATGTCACTGCAGTTTATTTAAATAAGCATCTGTAGGTTTACTGCTGTCACCCTTCCGTCTGCTTGATTTACATATACTGTACAGCAGCTCTATTGTCAGACAGAGACAAACAAGCGACACTAACGAACTAAAGCGGATTAAACGATGGTGTGTTGATGATGCATGACACCGCATAATAAAAAAGTTCATTACTAAATACAAATGATTAAAAAAAACAGTGCAGCCCGTGAATCTGTTGTTCTCTGCCATCTGATCTGCTCAAACACACCCTGCATCTACTGTAAGAAAGCGAGTAAAAGCTCCTGAGGAACTAATAAACATGACAGTCTTACCTGACAGATGCACACGTGTGAAGCTGTGGACAATGTTGAGACGTTTTTTAGTTTTGTTGCGTGTCCATCAGCTGAAGCGCGTCCCGACAGCAGCCGCCATACAGATGCGCCCAGGCCACAATGAAATCAAGCCCCGCCCATTGAATCTGGAACTGCCGTCACGTCCAATCAGACAAGGATAAGTTAAAAGTCCCTCCCCCAGAGAAAAAGAGGAGCTTAGAGGAATTTCTGTGGCCACATAATGAATTTGTGGAAGAATTAATAAGTGGTTTACGTTTTTTAATCAACAAATATTATATAGTTTTAGATTTTAGGCATTTGTTTGTACTAAATTTATAGGCAAGACTATTCGAGGGCAAGAAAATATTGTACTCGTTGAAAAAAATAATTTTAACACATGTTGTCATGTTACATACAGTAACAGCTCAAATGATATGAATTAACCATCTACATAAATTTAGTATCCCTAATAAAAATGCTAAAACAAGGCTTGTTGTTTACACGAATTCATAAAATGACACTGATTGCACAGGATTACATTATAAACAGATGAGAAACCAGACTAAGTCAGTCTGTACTTAAAACCACTTTTAAATAAATAATAAACCGAGTGTTTAGTCATAATTTCCTGCACCAGCGCGAGCGAGATTACAGTGTGCGCGCGCCTCCCGCCGCAGTAACGGACGCGCTCGAGCTCCTTATTTAAAACACGATAAAAAAATACAAAATTTGAAGCCAGATTTCAGATTCATAACCTTTCGAAGATTCAAAACACGTCAGTATCGCGGTGTTTGTGTTTTTATCAGGCGTTTGAATGGAGGAGCAGACTGTAAACCAACTTGACAACCTGCTGTTTCAGCTAGGCTAGTTACACGAGAGCATTTGATTTCGTTAACATATATTGACATTTCACACGGTTGTTTTACTATTTATGTATGTTTTGAATATTAGGTATAGAAACTCGAGAACTTGGTCAGAGGAGAGATGACGTCAAACAGCAAATCCAAAGTAAGATCAGATCATTTCCTTAACTTTAACGAACGTTAATGCTTTGTTTCAGTCTATTGCACACTGTCAGAATTGAACCCAAGGGTTTTGCTCTATTACTTCAACCTAGCTGTTTCTTACAGGAGAATTTCACTTATTTTTAGGGTAAAACCCCTAAAAAAGGAAGGAAAGTAAAAGCAGGGAAGCTGGCCGATAGTGATAGTGTACAGCAGGGGGCGCCCTTCAGCTACTTTCCAATTTAAAGAAAATCTCACATTTCAATTCTGATTCACTAATGTAAGCTTGTAAATTGTAACGTAACAAAGTTCATACAAGAATTAAAGTTCATATGTTTTTAGTGTTCACAAGGAGCTGTATTATGATTACAGGCTCTAACTGTCCCTGAAGTTTTGATCTGATCATCATTTCAAATGTCAAAGGCAAATCTTTAAGCAAACATACTGAAGTAAATGAATAGACGTTAAACGCTTCATACGTTTGATCTGAATCACGGCAGAGTCATCACAACACTGAGAAGCAGGACACAGATGTCATTCTACAAACATTTGACCTTTGTGAGGATAAAAGTGAAATAATTAAGAACAATTCCTGACACTAATTTTCCGACCCTGGTTACAGCCATATTCCCTGATATGCTGTCGTTTGCCTATTTGCCAAGTAATTTTGCCCAATTAAATACCTTAAAAGTTGTATTTTTCTAATCTGTACCACACACCTTGTATTTTGACAGTTTTTTCGAAATTGATTGGGAATTAAAAGCAAACATTGTACAAATATGCCCTCAAGACATCACTTGGCCCACTACTGTATAAGAATTCATCACCTTATTTGTTGTATATTCTGCTCCGTCTGGTGTGTCTTCAGTCTTTGAGTCCAGCATTCAGGAGAAGAAGGATTATATTAACACGACCCAGAAGACCGTCAGAAAACTCGATGAAGACATTCAGCAGAAACAGGCCACGGTGAAGTTTATCAGAGAAAACACTAAAAAGTAAGTGAAAGGCTTTCTGTAAAATATAATCGAAAGAAACATTTAATGTTAGATAATAAAATAAACAAATTGATGTTAATTGATTAACTGATACAATCAAGTAACTGATAGCACAGATTTTTGTTGTAATGCGACAGTCACCAGCAAACTGGAAGTCTTTTACTTCAGTATGAAAAGACATTGGAAGCTGAGCTAGAGAAGAGACGGGACAGCTATAATCAAGACATGTGAGTTGACATGAAGACACAACGGATAAACTAATGCAGCAAATCTCTAATCTCGGTCTGTTTTGACATTGGTGACTGAAGGACGATATTCCAGGAGAGAATCGAGAGCTACAGGAGTGTGTTTCAGCAGCATAAGGACAGATACTGTATGAGCTCACTGGCTCAAAAACTGCTGCAGGTTCAAGCGAAGAATGAGGAGATCGAGAAGAGAATCCGAGTAACCGAGAGCCAAATAACAGAGAAAGAGAGAGAACTGACCGCTGCACTGGGTGATTTATTCAACACAAACTCTCCTGCTTTCAAATATTCAGTCATTGTTTACTGCGCGAAGCCTCATGTTTTGACAAACTGACATGCTGTACTTTTCGTTGGTGTAAGAAATACCTTTAAAACGGTTTTTCTTCCATTTTTGATAGGTGTGGATGACCCAGTCGCTCTCTCTAAAGCTGCTGAATGGTATTTTATCACAACAGGTTACACGAGTTGCATTTTCTTAATTAGAGTTTTTCTGATATAATACTGTCGTCTAAAACTATAGTAACCGTCAAGAAAACGAAGCCCTACAAACTGACAATAATGAGGAAGTGGATTGTCACCAAGACCCAGAAATGCAGGTAAAGTATCTGCTGTTTTCCTCCGAGCTATACTGTATATATAGAGTTCCAGTAGGTGTTCTTATGCACTCCAGTAGTTAACTGAATCACGAATCTACCTGTTGAAGCTGTCGGTGAATCTAACAATGACTTATTATATGACACTCATTCTTACGCAAGTCTTCTGCAAATCCCACCTGAGCTTAGTCAGTGTGAAATCTCAAACTTTTAGACGGCTGCAGAAGACGGCAGTGATCCCACAATGATTGTCGAAGAGTTTTCGGAAGAGAAACCGAGTAAAACAGCAGGCAGCGAAGACATGAGTGAATGTGACACAGAGATGTTTCACTACAGCTCATGGCAGAAGACGGACAGTGCTGGAGGTAATCAGCAGAATTACTTCAGTGTTCCACAGAGCTGTCGTAACACTGTTCTGTGCTTTTATGATTTTAGATCAAATCAATGAAGGCGGTCAGAAGCAGTCAGAGGAGGTGAACGAACAGGTGAAGACTTCCAGTGGCTCTGAGGTCACAGTAGAGACATTAGAAGAGAACGGTGGAGGTGACGTAGACAAGACTAAAGCAGATATTCTGGAGGACACAACTAGTGAGGGTGTCATCTGTCCACCTCCTTCACCTGCTAGAATGAAAGCTGTGCTGACCACACCAACCTTCTCATTAAAGTATGACACTCTTCATCTAGAAATGCATACAGTACACAGTCTACACGCTATACTGCAGGTCACTACTTCAACCCAAGCGGGAAAAACAATTCTATATAATATACTGTAATACAATGCAACCCTTACAAAACATAAGTGTACTTCAAGTTTATTTTTAAGTACAGTATACTTAAAGGGATAGTTCACCCAAAAATGCAAATTCTGTCATCATTTACTCACCTTTATGTTATTTCATACCTGTATAAATGACTTGAAAGATATTTGGAAGAACGCGAGTCATTTTCAGTCCCGGGACATCATTGACTGCCATAGTAGGAAGAATTAAATGCTAGTCAAAGGTGCCCCAGAACTCTTTGTTTTCCTAACTTCTTCAAAATACGTGTTCAACAGAACAAAAAAATACAATATTTTTTTCTTACTATGGTAGTGGACGATGTCCCAGAACTGACAATTGCTCACATTCTTCCAAGTATCTTTCTCCGCGTTCATTGGAACAAAGACATGTACACAGGTTTGAAACAAGCTGAAGGTGAGTAAATGATGACAGATGTTTATTTTTGGATGAACGGTCCCTTTTAGTTCATGATTATTTTGAGCTATACTTTTTTTGTAGGATACGAACATCAATGTATTAGTTATTTCCTTGTAGTTTTAATATAGTATCACTTTAAAGCAGTTGCTTATAATATTAACGCGAAACTGATCACATTTGAATCTTTTCACAGCAACAGTCCTGTCGGCTCACCCGGACGACCTGACATCTCAGAATCCAAGTCCCCTGCTTTCGTTTTCTCTGTGAATTCTGCTCCGAGCACGCCGGCGTTCTCTAGACTGGCCTGTGATTTTGACATGGGCTCAACAGCAGAAGAGGTGAACCTCAAACACTACACCGTCAACGACAGCGTTTCACACACTTTCATGATTTTATTCTTGTGTGTGTTCCACAGGCGTCACCATTTACCTTTACGAGCTCCTACTTCAGCGACAAGGTATTTGTGAAGATAAGTTTGATTATTGAACGTGTGTTTGGTCTCTGAACGTGTTATTTCTGCTCGCAGAAGTCACCAGGATCAGGAGCAAAGTTCTCAGGTGAAGTTCAAAATGATTTAATAGAACCCGTGCAGAACAACTACAGGAACATTTCACGCTCGAATCAAAGAAATGATGTTCTAATGAAATGTAACGCTGTGTGTTTGTATGGCAGGTTTTCTGTTCGATGAAGGTGAGAATCATCAGGAGGAGTTTTCCTTCTCATTCAGCAGTGACAGCACACAGCAAAACTCCTCAACACAACAGACTGAAGGACCGGATGATTCCTTTCCCTTCACATTCAGCTTCAGTTAATTATAACCTCATGACTCTAAATCTCATTCTGTTAGTAGAAATCTCTTCATATGTCTGTTAGATCGGATGCTTTGTTTGTTTTATGGATATACTAAAAAACATATTTACAGTAGATAAGAGAGGAATGATGCTCTGCATGTTTTTCAGTTACTAAATCTTTGTGGTACTGTTTTGTAACCGCTAATACAGAAAGCCTTCAAAAACATTTCTATTCAGTTTTTAAATATACATTTTATTATTATATGCTTAATATATGTTAATTTATCTTAAATGGCAATAAAGATGATTTCAAAGTCATTCAGCTGTATCATTACATTCATTTAACATCTAAATCTTTTTTGTGACAGATTTGTATACAGAATATTATTTACTCTTAAAGTTTTGCAGACTTACACTATAAGCGAAAGGACGCGTTTGTGTTTGTTACATACAGTACAATGTGAAAACGGTTATACAAGTATTCAATACTGGATGTGTAAAACATGCAACACTAGATTAACAATGATCACACTGATCAGACGCATGATATTACAGTCACTTAACCGCACAACAGGCAACAACACGTTTAAGAGTCACAGAGTCAGGGTTATCTGTCAACCTCAACTGCTTATGATCACATCAAAACTCCATTCTCTCATGAAACATTACTGGAATATACACTAGATGTGGCAGGAAATAACAAAATCTTTTAAATTGTTAAATATCTGTAATCAATCTCTTTGGTCTTGTTTTAATAGTGTGTCTATATTGAAGTGTCCAAAGGTCCATTGCACCATGAAAGTTTGAGGCTTTCTACAATAAAAGTGCCAAAGCTGCTCACGCAGATACTGTATACACATAAACATACTGTAGATGTTGTCTGGAGTGGTGGAATGTAGCATCTATGTATAAGGGTCAAAGACTTTAAGATGTCCGCATCAAAATACATTTCAAAAAGTGATTTTACGTGTATAGAAAGCACATTAAATGCAAGTAAAATGTCTACTTTATGGTTTCAACTAAGTTTTGGGAGAATAAAATGTCAAAATTTGGTTGAAATAATGTTACATTGTCATTCAGTGTAACACAATATTTATGTACAAATTAAATGAGTAAAAATTCTGATTGACAAACAGGCAAAACCTAGGATAGTGGCAAATAAAATAAAACAAGTAAAATTACAAATAATTAGCATTTTGGGTGAAAGTAATTAGTCTTTCGATATGTCCTAAATAGATTTTTGTTGTAATTATGCCTGACAAGATTGTTACACCGAATGACATTTTAGTGTCCGTCTTCCGTAAATCAGGGGAAAATGTATGATATTTACTTTTTTGCTCAGAAAAACAAAAACGCAATTAAACTAAACAGAAACCTTCTTTTTTTGAACAACAACAATTGAAAGCAGTATTACACTTATTGTTTTTATGCTTAAACCCTTTCTCGTCTTTGACCCATACATATGTATGTGTCCACCAATCACAGACCAATCAGATCTCAGCTTTATACTGTACTTAATAAAACTATCAAATGTATACCAATACATTTCTGTTGAAAATAAAGTATTTCGTTATTCATTGAAACTATATTATTAATTCGAAACTAAGGCTATAAACATCACAGACGTTTTAACTGAACGGGTGCTTTGATGGAGGGATCTAGAGCCGTCTCGGCATCATTATGATCAGGCACAGATCTGGAGTCATGTTTTACTCAAGAATCCTGATGTATGTTGGCGTGGCAGTGAGGTGAACTGATCTGAATGACGTTTTAAAAGCCGGTGTCTATACTGAGAGAGCGACGCGTCACGTGTTCAATCTCTCCGGTCACATACTCATTGAAGGAGGTCTGATATTTGGCCAACATCTTCAGCATCAGACGCAGGTTTACCCACCACTGTACTTTGGGCATTCTGTGTCTGCAGGACATCAAACACGGTTAGACACACATTACAGCTGCTCACCAGTCATCACACTGAACTGTCCTGCGAGTGTGTAGAGATGATTTTACTCACTTGAAGTCCGTCTGATCCTTCAGTTCAGTCACGGGACTAAAGGACAGGACTTTCTTCTGGAGTCCGATCACACAGGCGGTGTCTGGAGTGTTAGCGAGCACACGACCTGACAACACACACAGTTTTATGGACTAAACTCTTCACTATTAAAACCACTAATGTCTTAAACGTGTGCTGAATTAAATCTCTACACGTGACAGAATTCTCGTGATGATGAGGTAATGATGTTCACCTTGTCTAAAAGCGTTGGTCATCTTCTCAGTTAACCACTGAACGGCTCTCACGCCCAGTTTAGTGCCATAGTTCCTGTCAAAGGGTGTGGGCACGCCACCCTGTTTAAAAAACAAACAAAGAACATAGATTATGATAGAAAGAAAATGTTGTTTTTGTATTTCTTTCATTACCCAGGAAACTCGTCTGATAATGCCCTCCTCAACATTTAATAGATCAGCTCATATTCCTGACGTCACAAACAACACGTGTTCAGAATCTCACCAGCTCGGTTTGAATAAATGCAAAGTTTTGAGGCCGTTTAGTTGCAAGACCTTCAATTCAGACTCAAAACCGTGTGAGCTGCCGAAGTGTGTCAGTACATTTATGCTATTAATCTCAGAAATGAGTTGATGTTTCATGCTGGAAGCTGTCACATGAGGCAGCTGACTCTTTATTGAACTCTGAAGTCGTGTGATGAAGCGTCAGTGTCACAGGGGACAGGCGTGTACCTGCTGCAGGTGTCCCAGAACATTGACCCTACAGTCGAAGACGCCTTTCCCTTCCGCCGAGTAAAGCTTGTAGATGAAATCTGTGGTGTACTGCTCGTGACACTTCTCGTTCCTGTAAAGAGACGGACGAAGATTTCTGTTTATCTGTATCTGTCCAGACGCTCCAGTGAATGTTGGTCAGTGTACCTCAACACCAGACCCCTCTGAATGTCTTTCTTCATCTTCTCCGTCAAATGCTCCACGTTAGTCTGAAAACAAAACACACGAGTGTCCTGAACGCACATCAACATTTGTGCTGCGGGTTTTAACATGAAGTCTCACATTCATGCGTTACTGCATTTAAAACATCCTTCAACTTCTAACATCGGATTTTTCAGGGACAGCTTACAAAATGAATGAAAAATATTCATTAAAAATAAACAATATAACGCTAACCATTTTACACTTATGATGAGACAAATCCAGGACACGGATATAAAAGCCACAGTCAAGTGTGTCAATTATTATAATAATTCATTAAGAAACAGTATTATATAATTATATTTCATATTATATATAAATATGTTAATGTACCTTAACAATATTTTAATCCACTCATTTTCTTTATTCTGTATGGGGGTGTTTGTATCGGTGGTCCCTGAGTTGGCTAAATGGGGGTCCAGGTTCAAACTCATTGTGTCGTGAACGGACGTGAGGAGATTTTAGGCTTTCTGACTCACTTTGAGGTCATGGATGTTAAACGATTCTTCAAAAATATATGCCGCATCCGCACCAACAGCGATGCCAGTGTAGGTTGCCAAGTATCCACAGAATCCCCCCATAGTCTCCACCACAAACACTCTTCTCTTGGTCCCGGTGGCTGACTGCTTGATCTTATCACAGCTCTTCATGAAAGAGACATGCACTTTATTAACAGTGTCCGTGCGAGGTGATTTCCAGGGATACTGTCTGTCCAAAGTGCAAAAAGATCAAATATTGTGAACTTACAGCCATGGCAGCATTTACGGCGGTATCTGCCCCCAGACTGAAGTCAGTGCCGGGCACATTGTTGCTGATGGTGGCAGGAATGATACACATGGGAATACATAATTCATCATATCGCCCCCTGGCTTCAACCAACTCTAATATTCCCTCATAAGCCTGAAACAACAACACAATACACAGTAAATCAACAACACAATACAATAAAAACACGGCGGTGGTTTTAGGTGCAAATGTTTTTTTCGCATTAAAAGTCATTTACATTACATTTAGGACCCTGGACCACAAGTAGCACGAGAACATTTGTAGCTAGAGCCAAAAATACCATGTATGGGTCAAAATGACCGGTTATTCTTTTATGGCAAAAATCATGATGTTCCATGAAGATATTTTGTAAATTTCCTACCGTAAACATAACAAAACTTTATTTTTGTGAGTGGATGCAGCAAAATCATAAAGAAAAAAGTGCAGAAATACACACAAACATCACTCGCTGCTGCTCGCTCTTCACACGAGTTTGGAATCTATGGTAAGTTTAGAATTTCAGCTTTCGGGTTCGTCTACTCTCCACACACCATCATTACAGCAAAACAAACCTGTTTCTTCTTAGCCACGGCCCGCTACAGCACCTACGATGGACAACTTTAAAGCCCATTTTACCAATCTATTTTGATTTTTTAAATAGTTATATCTCGGCCAAATATTGTCCTTACAAACCATACATCAATGCTTTCAGATGTATAAATCTCAATTACGAAAAAATTCACATTTGTGATCATGTACAGAAACTATTATGTTCGATTTCATTGGTTATTCATTTCTGTTATTTGTTGGGCAAGTAAATAAAGCAGGATAGATGAACTAATAATGTTTCACTCGTATTTCAATCACCAGAATGAAGATTTCAAACCTCACGTCGCCCAAACGAGAAAACATTTCATGACAATAAAGTAAAGATGAAAGTCTTCCAGCACCTCAAAACCACCGACGACCAGCAGGGACTGAATATTAAACTTGTTGAGATTTTCCACCAGTTTTTCCATGCAGGTGCTCGGAAGTGTTCTGGAAAACATGAGGACATGGAGCTGTGATGTCATAAAGCTGAAAACGATGTCGTGCAAATGCTGCGTTTTTAAATGTGACGCACCGTTTGGTTCCCAGCAGAGATCCGCCCTGTCCCGTCCAACCGGCCACCTGATTCCACGACACTTCATTAACCTTTAACATCAAACAAGCACGCTCACGTCATGACAGAATGAACACACATCCTCTCTTCTTGAAACATAACAATCTAAAGGATTACCTCTCCGTTGGCCAGACCCTCAAATCCATCGCTAACAATATACACCCGATGTCCTGTGGCCAAACTGACCCGGACCGCTGAGCGCACCGCTGCGTTCATACCTGCCGCCGGAGCCCCCACGTTCAGTATGGCCATGGAGTGTCCGCTCTGAGATCCCAAACACAGAAGAAGAATGAAGCAGGCTGATCTGAGGTCAGTTTCAGTCTATGATGTTTGTGTAAATGTATGACCTGGGTCTGAGCAGGCTTCTGATAGGCCAGCAGTTTATAAATGTTCCAGTTGTTCTCAAAGCTCCTGTGAAGAGCATCGGTCATTACATCACTCCTCGTGAACTTTGACCTTTACAGGTCCAGATGTAAATGTGAAAGGACGTCTCTTACCGTCCTCGTAACTGTATGGCTTCTTCAAAGCGTTTCTCATTCATGGCCCTCTGCACCTCTTTAGTCTTTAGTCAGAAGAGATGGTCAAAGGATTATTTTATATGAGAAATGATTTAAGACGAGACACACGAATTCATTCTCATGCTTTTTTTTTGATGTTTGATCTGAACATTGGTGCTAAATGTTCAGCAGGTATAAATGCTCTGCACCCAACCCACCGTGAATGTTTACAAAGTTATTCAAATATTATTTCTGAAATATGAGTTATGAATCCATTTCCGTTTAGTACAAATTTGGCACACATGGCAAAGTGGGACGTGCATGAACACAACAGCACAATAGCGCTTCAAAGCTGTAAAGGCTGAAAAAAGAAACTGTTAAACTGATTCAAATGAATAAACACCTAAAGGAAACCATAATGATTTCACTGTAAGAAAGATGGTTCACGCGTGTTTGCTCGACACTCACCATCTCCACCGCTTCCATGAGTGGCAGCCGCACAGACTGGTTACCCGACAGGCCGATCACACAGGCGGGCGTGTCCTGCTCCGCCTCCAACAGGGCCACCACGGCCTCCACGCCCAACTTACTGCTCTACACAACAACACAGAGATTTTACTGTAAAAGCACAGCCAATGCTGAAAAAAAGCCAATTATAATCCCATCACCAAAAGTGAAAGTTTCATGAAATGATGTATTTACCAAAACCCTGTCGAAGGCTGAAGGGGTTCCGCCTCTCTGGACGTGACCCAAAACCGTCACTCGCGTGTCATATCCCAACCGAGACACAACAAGCTACAAGAGATGATGAATGAATTCTATACAGCTGTTAGTTTCACATCATTCAGTCGTACAGTCAGTATAAACGGTTTCATCGAACGCACACGTTCGGCTCGAAGTTAAAGGGACAATTCATCATTGCCATCATTTTCTCACCCTCAAGTTGTTCCAAACCTGCATGAATTTGTTCTGATGAACACAAAGAAAGATATTTGGAAGAATGTTAGCAACTGACATTTCTGGGGCAAAAATTATTGTTAACATTTTTTTTTGTTCTGTTGAAGATATTTTGAAAAATGTAGGAAAGCCAACAGTTCTGGGGCACAACTGACTTCTGTGTAAAAATTTCCCACTATGGTAGTCAATGATGTCCCAGAACTGAAAATGGCTAACTTCCTTCAAAATATCTTTCTTTGTGTTCATCAAAACAAAGACATTTATACAGATTCGAGAACTTGAGGGTGAGCAAATGATGAATTTTCATTTACGGGTGAACTATCCCATTAACTTTTGGTGTGTGTTTGGTTATCAATTTGGCTAGTAATATAACAACTTATTTTATATTTGGTTTATATTCGCATTAATATTTAATTGTATATTAAGTGTCTTAAATAACATTAAACCTACTTAATAGTTATAGATTCTTTGCGGAGGTCTACCGGAAGTCACGTTTGGGCCACATAACGTTTGTTTATGTTGTTGCAGCTGAAACCGTCTATATAACACTGAAATATATAATACACAGCAAATCATGTTTCTACTCTATCTGAAGATGTTCACTCACGTCTTTGATATAGTTGGAGGTGATGGGCTCACCGCTTCTACTGATGGCTCCTTCAGCAACAATGATGATGTTCAGTCTGGATCCTTTACTGCGGCTCTGTACAAACAAATCCATCAATGAAACATGTGTGTGTTGTACTCATAATACTCACGACGTCATTCAGAAAACCAGCTGAGTTATTCAATTATCTGTGATGTCATCACCTCTCCCAGTCGAGCACACATGAGCTCCTCCCATCCCTCCTCAGGAGGAGCTTCAGGAATAAACAGCCAATCAGCTCCAGATGCCAGAGCTGAAACCAGAGCCAGATACCTGCACAAATACACCAGTGGGGTTGCTAGCGTGTCAGGAGTGGTTGCAAAGCAGTTGCTACAATGTTCTGAGTGGCTCTCTGGTTGCTAGGGTGTCATGAGTGGTTTCTGAAGTGTTCTGCATGGTTGCTAGGGTGTCATGAGTGGTTTCTAAAGTGTGTTGTAAGGCGTTTGGCATAAGGGATTTTGTAACTCAAGTTCATAGAGTTCTCATGACCCGCTGCAGTTTTTCTCACAGATTCTGAGCGAGGAAACACACAATTTGACTCACCCACAGTGGCGACCCATGACCTCTAACACAAATGTGCGCTGGTGGCTGAAAACAGACAAACGACACAGTAAACTGATCCATCTGATACAGATTGACTGTATTAACATGTGGTGTACGTGCAGCTCTCACGTTACAATGTGCTAAAAATAGAGAAGCACATTCCTTTGTTTGAAGAATTGTCAGGACAAGACGAGACATGAATTCAGCATATGAGCACCACTGACGTGTCCACAACTGAATGTGACTGGAATGTGAGGTTTATGAATGAAATACATTCACAGAGACAACTATCACTATAAATGAAGGTGTTAAGTTAAGTGAACATGAGGGTACATTTAACATCATTTTACATTAGAAATATTATTATATTTTTTGATCAATTTCCATTAGTTTTCTGTGTCATCAATATCACTTTCCTTCCTTTAAAGTCGGCATGAAATTAAAAATGATCATTCTAATTGTTTACACAGTGGTGAAGTATTTATTATGAATTATTACACGGCTCGTTGGAACGCTCAAAACTAATAACACACGGTAACCCGGATGCAGCAAATCATTTTGACAGGTTTTTTTGACAAATTAAATATAAACATGTCTTTTAATAACATATATGACATTATATTTACAACTGATTAAACCAAATGACCTGTTCCTGACATTTGAACATCATTTCTTACCTTAAAACAGAAAGTAAACGGCTTCGGTAAAATTCTTTAAAAATGAGCTAATAAAATATTTCAAATTCACATTTCATGTCCAGCAAGTAGCCACATAAGAAATTTTCGGAAATTCATCCAAAAATCTGTCATTGTCTTGTGTCATACTGTTATTTTTTTAAACATTTTGTATCAAAATTTTGTTGCACAAATTGCTTCTATTGTTTTCCCCTACTTTGCAAAGACGTTTTGGATAAAAGCGTCTGCTAAATGACTAAATGTGAAAGTAGGCGTGTAATAAGCGGGATAATGTACAAGCAGCCGGTTGTTATTGCGAAATAAGACCCTTCAGTGTGATAAAAGACTGATCACACTGTCGGGGATTATTTCTGCCATAACAACCAGCTGCCTGTACATGATCGCTTACATATTTATCCGTGTACATCATTATTTTTAAAAAATTCATTTGCATCTTAAATCAAAAGCGTTAACCTCCTTCCCCCTCTCGAAACGACCTCTCTTCACTTCTGGTCACAAGGAATTCACCTTTTAACGATCCAATCAGTTGTCGGTAGGGGTGTAACGATACTTAGTACTACGATATTTCGCGATGCAAAAATGTCACGATGCGCATCGAAGAGAGACAGAGATATTTTACGATATGATGTTTAATTCTATGCGTTCAGCGGTCAAGACGCTACCTACTGTACTCTGCGCCAGCGCGTCACGTGTGTTTATCTCACATATGCGCTAGAGAGAGAAGCACAAGACACAATCTGTGTCTCCAAGTGGTTTACAAAGCGTCTTATTTCCTTCACAATCGCCGTTAAAACACAGCAAACTTGAAGCGTGACTGCAGGTGAGTCACCCCGAAACTCATTACAAAGGAGCACAAACGTTTTTAGATGCCAATGTTCATTTATCCGCTGACGTGAGCTGCTGCATAACGTGATATGAACATAAAGTAAGTCAAAAGAAACCAGCGCTGTTCCGATCAGAGAAGCGATGAAGCGAGTCGTACTGTAGATTAAAAGATCCAATGACACGCTAAAAAACAAGTATGTGATCTGCATTATTGAAGAAATGTAATACAGGTTATGTAATATGTCTTTTTGAAAGATTTCTCTCATTCATTACGGTCTCAAGCAAAGACGGCGCAGCTTCAAAGAGACACGAGCCAATAGCGCTCGAGCATGAGCTCTGTCAGAGCGTTTCATTGGTTGAATGTACTGAATGAACACGCCCTTCACTGAACGAACGAGTCAATTGAGTCAAAATGAGACTGAATGAACAGCTACATGTCGCTCACGGTCTCGTATTCTCTGTGTTACAACAATGCATATCCAGTAGTTACTCAACTTTTCTGAAGAATAAAGGTAATGACCTGGTTTCATTTAACTCCAAGGTAAAGTAAATGATGTCGAAACAGTTCAATCTTTGTATGGAACATTTAATTACACCAATTAAATGAGTTAATCCAGATAGATTTTAGTAGACTAATATAATGTAGATTTTGTCGACTAAAACTAAAATGCATTTTAGCCAAAAGACTATGACTAAACCTAAATCAAAATTTGCTGTCAAAATTGACACTTGGTGACAAACCTGCAGTACAGCAGGTTCAGTTAAGCCTTAAAATGTTAAAATTCTTTATTAAGTTGTAAGTGCAACAAAAAAAAGTTACTGAAATTGTTAATATTTAGAAAATAAATGTTATTTGAATTTCAGTTTCATTTTTTAATTTTGTTCAAAGTATCGAGATGTGTATCGTATCGTGAACCCAGCATCGAGATATGTACCGAATCGTGAGCTGAGTGTATCGTTACACCCCTAGTTGTCGGTGGATGAAATCAAGTCCCGTCTTACATTTTTTCTCATTTCAGAAATCGTTCACTCGGGTATACGTCACGATACTGAATCAAAGGCAATCGCTACTTTCGTTTCAAGCCAACTTTAAGTCTTTTCTAATATCTCTAGCTGTGTCTGAATTCGCCCTCTATCTCCTATACAGTGCACTATATCGGGTGTCCGCCATTTTGTAGTGTTGTCCGAATTCTGAGTAAACAACTCGTTCCCTACATTTGTTCACTACTTTTTACCCACAATGCATTCTGATTTTGAGTGCACATTCACTCATATTTCCCATGATACAACGCGAATCAACCGTCTGTGGTTCAATTCAATGGTAATTTTTTTAATGAAAAATAGCATCAAAGTCTTTTTTAAAAATTAAAAAAATTGTGGTAATATTCTCATTGCGAATTCTTTTCTCAATAACCGTGTAGTGAAAATATGGTCTTTTTTCAATTCTGCGCATTTTCAAGCCTTTATAATTGATTCAATTAAAATCTCTGAGTCTGAACAGAAAGGGTCTGGTGTGTAAATGGTGTAGGATTCTGCACGACAGGAAATGACCGGATGCAATCAATGACATCGTGACGCTGACCTTGTCGCTGTGGTGGTGATGGCGTCAATAATCTCAGTGATGCGATGGAGGGCGGAGTCAGCGCCGATGGTCATGTCTGTTCCACAGAAATCATTATCAATGGAACCCACCAGACCCACGATGTTCAGATGACTGTGATGTTTGGCTGTTTCTGCAGTGATCCGGCCTGCGAACAACAGCCAGACGTGATGCGTATCTCACCATAGATCACATAAAGATCATACAGTACATGCGTGCAGATGTGATGCTTATAAAATATGGATGAAAAATGTTTGAATGACAAGCAAATCAGAGTGATTTTCTACCTTTCTTCAGCAGCTCATCCAGCAGTCCACTCCACTCCGAGCGGAAGATATGAGCCCCCGTGAGACTGCCGTCCCCGCCGCAGACACACAGGTTAGAGATGCCACGCTTCACCAGGTTAAACGCTGCAGATAAACGGCCCTCACGCGTGGTGAACGCTTTGCAGCGGGCGCTGCCGATCACGGTCCCTCCCTGAACCAAACACACACAGCCAAAACATCAAACATATCACATGAATCATGTTCAGAAATCTATTTTAATGCTTAAACGTGCTATTGCAGAAATGCATGGCAGTGCTGCGGTCAAACGCTCCGTGCATGCATGAAGCACACATTCAACGGCCAGACACGCTGATGCCCGATTCATAATCCGTGTGTTCAGCATCAAACACTGAACATCAGAACATTTAAATGCAAACTGATCCCACAAACTCTCTCACGGAAATTCATCGAAAAATCGGTCATTATCTCGGGTCAAACTGTTATTTTTCCCATGAAACACATGCAAAGGATTTTTTTATTTCTGGATTCTTAATGCAGCTATCTTTCATAAAACAGTGACCACGGCTGTCAAAAAAAAAAAAAGTTCATTTAACTTGTGTGAATAATATTCTCGCAATTTTCTTCTTAAGTGTTTCATTGAAAAACAACAGCACTTGGAAATACTTTGTTTATTTTTGCATGATCTATTTCAAATCTTGAGGACGTAATAATACAACATGTTATGGGAACATTGGTTAGCAAGTCTACATAAACATTGAGCAGATGTTCACACTGGATTGCTCAATACAGAATCTACACAATATGACATTAAACACGGCTAAATGAAACTAAACACCTCGTGACACAAAACAGACATTTTGCTATAAAGCTCTTCATGTTCAACAGCCAGCTAGAACACATCAACATTATTACGGTTTATTCAGTCTAGGACCATAAGGACCAAAAAACAGAAACATTTCACTTGTGCCTGTACACTAAATAAAAGCACCCCATGCAACAGCACGTCTTACCCGTTTACCATCTTAACAGCACCAACAGAACACAAAAGAAGATGCAAAAAATGGTCAGTTAATTAGTGCAGAAAAAACATCAAAACAAGAGACATGACAAGACAAGACATGATTAAACCCACATTATTGTAAACTCAGTGAAAAGAAAAGCTTATAATAAATGATGGTTTTTTGCATATTGAAAGCTGACTGATGTTCTTACCAGTTGGATTATATTGGTGACGCTTTGCCAGTTGGCGAGTTTAATATGATCTCCTCCATCCACCAGTCCTTGATAACCCTGCGGTGCACACACAAATCACAAACTAAACTACACGGTCAGCGTTTTATAGCTCAAATTTATTTCAATACACACAGTTAAGAAGAAAAAGAAAGAAAATATTAGCATAATACCTCATACACCAGATAAACTTTTGCTCCAACATATATACCCATCCGGGTCACGGCTCGCACCGCTGCGTTCATACCTGAGAGAGGTCAAAGGTTACAACACACACTCCTCACACCACCTGATTTCTTCAAGAATCATGACACATTTATACGTGTAAATCTCTTAAACAACTCAATTTTATTGCAGATCTCACGCTTTATTATTGATTTAATGACTGACATTCGTTTTCATTAATAATTGTACTCAAATTTTTACATAACATGTCGTTTTTTAAACTTAATCATAAAATAAATTCAAGTATACAGAATTTTTTTAAGTTTATCAATTCACTATAGTCAATACTACATAATACATTTCCTAAGTGTAGCAAATAATACAGAATATATTAGAATTTAGTACGGTAGCAAATACTGAAGTATATTACAGCATTTACTACAGTTTATCAATTCACTAAAGTAGTTATAGTACAAAATACTCAATAGGCTACTTTATTACTACAATATACTACAGCGCACTATTAGTAAACCACAGTATTTTTATAAATAATGGAGCCAAATATAATTATTTTAAGTTCCGCAGATAATAAAAGATCACGTGATCAAATGTAATGTTACGCTAGTTTACGCAATAACGATTATTTTTCTCTTCATCCTTGACGAAATTTAACCGTTGGTTTGGGAAAGTTGTTGTTGTTAATCCGTTTAACAGACATTACGACACGTCTACTATAATAAAACCAAGGTAAATTTTCCTAATAGACATAATTCTACATGAAAGACTCACGTGCACATTTAAACGTTCCTTAAGAGTATTAGTCCTACAGAAAAAAAAACTTTCATTTAGTCTGTTTTTACATGACAAACATTCTCGACTCTCTATAATTCTGCACGCGTATATTTGCGTGTTATTTTTCTGCACTGTGTGCGACACAGTGATATCTGCACGCGCATCTTCTTCACCTTGCGCGTCTCCGCCGCTGGTGAGAACGGCGATCGCCCTGCCCGCGCCCGTCATCCGCAGCTTCTCCAGACCCGTTGAACTCATCCTGCTCGTGGAAAGACAATCACGACACGATCCTCGAGTTTCTTGAGATCCGGATATAAAGTTACGGTGTCACGGTCGGAGAGGATTGTTTACACGGTGTAGATTGACCTTCTGACTGACGGAAGGACGCGGATGTGAGTGCGCAATGAAGTATACGCCCCTTTTGCGTACCCTAGACGTGTTTGACTTCACGCGGAACTGCGCAGACCGGATCAGCGTTTGATAAAGTATCGCGAGAGCAGTTTAAAAGCGCAGCTTTCGTTTCGCTCTCGCGATACTTTAACGTCATATGGCGATCGGTGTGCGCAGAGCCAGATAACAATCCCACCAATGGAACAAAACACATTCCCACCAGTAGAGACCCAATATAATTTCCACTTAAACCAGTGAAATAATTGTTAAAGCCATTAGAATTATTGTTCATATTGTTTTTAGCAGGATAGTATAGATAAAAGTCACGGCGTTTAAACGTAAAAAAACGATTTTAAACGAATTATAAACACTGCACATTCCCTTCACCCTCTATATTACAATGCAATAAAAGCAGTGAACTTTGATCATACAACAGTGCTTTAAACGATAAGTTATCTACTCCTTCAAGTTCAAGTTCTTCTTCATATTAATAACTTATAAACCCTGGACACAAATGAATACATGGAGATACAATATTTTACATTGAGAAAAGGAATAAGCAATCAGAATAAGCAAATAAGCAGATGTATTCACATTTCTGTCTGGAAGACCATTAAAACTACACTACTGGTCAAGTGTTTTTTGTGTGTTCACATTTTTCCATATTTTAGAATAGTAGTAAACTCAAAATTATTAAATAAAACAAAGGGAATTATGGGAAAACTATTGTAACTAAAAATAAAATAATAATAAATTAAAACGTGTTATATTTTATCATCATCAGTGTAGTCACCTTTTGACTAGAATTTGCAGAAATGTTTTCTTTTACCAAGCATCTTGAAATTCCCATCTATTCTGTGTTCTTATTGGCTGCTCTTTATTCATTATTCAGTCAAAGTCATACAAAGAAAAAAAAAATTTTAAACAAAATGTTAGTTTTGTCAGGAAAATTATTTTGTTTGCAAAATTATATTTTTGTCTACTAATCTAAATTCAGACATTTATGCATACACTTTTTTTTTTTAATAACGAGAAACATTTCACTCAGGTGTCCCAAAACTTTTGAGCAGTAGTGTACAACTTAGTTCTTTAAACACCCCCCAAAATAATAAAAAATAATATTATCTTTGAGGAGATCCAAAGCCTTTTTGATGTTCATAACTATTCGATTCGTCTCTCAGCTTCCTGTTTTAATAGGAAATGCATCAACGCGAGATGGTAGACTAGTAGAAATAGTCATGTAGATGAAATGCAGGAAAAAACTCACAAAGAGAGGAGAGCCGTGAGAGTTTGGTACAGTACATCAGTGTTTATTCCATGCAGTTATTCTGCTGTAATTTTACACGTCACTCCTGTCGCACTGTACACAGGCTATTACAGGACAAACCTCAGGATTGGTTGATCATAATACCATTCAAGAGAAGCAATGGAGCGACACAATGAGCCCAGAGCTGAAGATATTTCTGCACAAAAATAGTTCATCTTAAAATACCTGTACTGTATATGACAGAGGACAAAGCAATTAAAAACGGTACATGTGAAGAGGACAGAGACGGTGAGATTAAGAAAGAAAAACGTACAGTATATACTTTTCAAGTCGACTCCCTGTGCTCACATCTAGAGATGAGTATCCGTGCAGCACCCGTTTCAAACTCTTAAAGGGACAATTGTGTCGTTATTAACTCGCCCTCATGTGGTTTGAACCCTGCATTATTTCTGAATAAATTTTTCTCTTTTGTGTTCCATTAACAAAACAAACAAAAAACGTTTAGGACAGACATTGAGTTATTCATACTATTCATGTAAATCACCGTCTCACAACTGAACATTCTTCAGTAATACTTCATCAGACACGAGACGTATAGAAGAAAAAAAGAAAGAACAGAAAATAAATTAAGTTCGCAATCATGTAGACCAGCTACAAACAAGAAAAAAACTGCAAATTAAATAAAATTAAATAAAAATCATATTTTACAGGATTTATAATGGCCAAAAAAAGACACAAGACTTCCTACATCACCCACTGGAAACCCTGCAGGATCTTTACCAAAACACAAGAATAAATATGTGTGCCGTTAACCCTCATTACTATTACAACGTGTTTACAAAATTAAACAAATCAAAGCCAAATATTTTGTCTCACAGGAGAAATAAAATCCATATAATAATAATGGCTGCGTGATGAAGTCAACATGAAACCGAGTTTGCATTTACAACTCATTTTACGCCCAAGTTATTGCATTTTGAGAGAAAAACAAAAACAAAGAACGCATCGAATGTTAAATATGAAGTACAGTATCGTGTACTTTAACACCAGGAACATGTAAGGAACAAGAAAGTAAACAGGGTGAGTTTTGATTTCATGTTTGTTTCCACATGGCTTCGGATTTGTTCATGTGCTGCTGAAACACACAGCAGGTTTTTTCTGCAGATTCAAAGATACTGTCACTTTATCAGAGAATCACTTGCAAGTTTGCTCGGAATGACAGTACTTACAAGCTTACGGTACATCTTATACGCTGCAAATAAACGAAAATACCATTCACAGTTCATTTCTCGTGCCATTCGCTGTCTGGCATCACGTTTAACCCATGATGGCATTTTATCTAGCGCTATAACATCTACATCTAAAAACACACGACTGCAACATCACACATAGACATGCTGGAAGATGCGGTGTCCCTTTGACAAGAAAACACAAGACAAACATTTACAGAAGAGAATATTAAATAACACAGGCCACGTTCTTTAGATAAGATAATAAAATGCAGACTCTAAAGCGCCGGATGAGAATACGACCGTGCCTGCTAATGTTTCTTTTAATGTAAAAACAGTTCACATCAGACGGGTTAAACTGTTAGCATACATGTTTCTTGCTTGCTACACTTATTTACACTTATTCATTTAGCAGATGCTTTATGCAAAGCGATTTACAGATGAGGGAGCATTCAACATTTTGCCTTTATGATGTGTTCATTTCATGGCATACAAACGTGAAAGAGTCATTTAAGAGATTCTGCTTTTGTCGCTTCTACGATTTTCACGGTTCACTTGGCCAAAGTTTTTGATCATATTGCTCATCTGCATTCCTAAACAGCCAAAACAAAACCGACGAACGTGTTTTAGCGGAGACTCGTGCGCATTTAACCTGAGCGTTTAACCAGCAAAAAACATGCAACCTTCATTTCTTTTTCTGTTTCTTTCATTCTTTTTTTACTCCAAAACCTCGATGTGTAAAAATATTGAACTCAAGCTGTAAAAATAGACGTCTTTTGAAATTTGCTTCTGACTTTCTCACAACAGTTTACTGCAAACAGTAAATCTGTCCAGCCTGCTAGACAGTCAACCTGAGCAAAAGATTCTCAACAGCCTGAGCACATAACCCGTGTTATTGCCGATTCACCCTTAAACAACACATCTGTGCTTTTGTGGTCCACATAAACACTAACATACACACAAACACCAGCAGAAGACGAACAACACTCATTTAAGAAAAGAAAAATCTCAAGGGACACTGCATCTCCAGAATGTCCATGTCGTTGGGTTTCACCTTAAGATAAATGTGACCAATAGTCACATGACAGGGCCGATGTCACACTTTTGCACCGTGGAAACAAGCAAGCCAAGGGATGGTGCTGGTCATCCTCTGGCCGTCCACAGCATCTCTTCACACGCAGTCCTGAGATGAGAGGAAACGCTGCTCTGGTCCAGTTTAAACACTGATTTGTTCATTGAAGACGTGGTTTTTAAGACAGCAGCTCACTCGCTTTCTGTTCATCTGCAGAGGCCGGCAGCAGCAGCAGTCTGATTGGCTCATAAATGCCGACCGAGCAGGAATGCTGGGAAATAAATTCCATATTTTGGAAGTGGATAAAATGAAGAGAACGAAGGAGGATTATAGTTCCTGCTGGTGCTCGAGCTAAAGTTGCCCTGATTTCCCTCAGTAGGGTGTAGGGCGCTTTCTGTAAACTCGGGGAGTAGCAGGTAAGCTAGTCTTTACCAGAGGGATTTTTTTTTTCGTGGAATGGATCCTCGAGCTGCGCACCCAGAAATGTTCCGTCTCGTAACTACGGATGTATATACACACACGTACTCCCACACCACAGTCATGGTTGCGATCTAACCCTAACACATCTGCTAAACTAAAGGATTGTGGTTTGGAACACTTCAGTGCTAATACTCCACACACAATCCGTACCATATCCGCGACTCGAGTTCCTGAATTTGTTTGCGTCTCCTCCAACTCATAATAAAAATAAATTATGCATGTTACACTAGCTACATTTTCACTTGAGAAGAATCTGCCTGAGGTTGCTCAGAGAGAGAGAGAGAGGGAGGGGTGGAGTATGGGAGGGGCTAGTCCCTGGTTGAAGATAAAATAGGTCAAGGGTCATGGCTGTTTATAGCAGGCTTCGATTATTGCCGTGGTTTCCTCCGAAGGCTCCGGCGTGTTTGGAGTTCACCAGGAGGAGGGTGCACAGGGCTGTTTGTTCCTGATGGTGGCGTCAGAGCACTCCGCATCCGAGGTATCACAGTCGGAATCTCCAAAATGAAGCGGGTTCTGGGAGAGCGAAACAAGAGGTTTGGTTTCATTCGACACCAAAAACGACACTGTTTAAAGTAGGGCTGTGCAAAAATAGCGATACATGTAACTATCGCAATATATATATTTTTTTCGATAGTGTATCGATAGTGATACCTCTACTATCGATCATTTCTTTTAAATCATGTCATATACATGCGGCCAAAAGTAAGTGGAAGAGAGCATGGCGAAAAATATAAGAACGCTTGGAGCTCTCAGAGCTGATGTGTGCTCTGGTTTAAGTCATGGAGTAATGAGTTCTATCAAATAATGCTGTTTGTAGCTTCTCAAGTCATGACACAAGTCACTTGGCTACTGCAGTGCATTAGACAGAAAGTTTATTAAAAAAAGTAACAATGACATGTATTGTGCTTTCACGGATGTGACACCAGCACATTTACAGCACAGATGAACCAGAGGTTTTATTCTGCCCATGTTCAGTGTTTTAACTGTAATGCACCACAACAGCCAAGTGACTTGTGTGAGCCGCCTTATTCCCCTGTGCTACCCACTTGAGGGGCGCGACCCACAGTTTGAGAAGCCAAACCTCTGATCTAAAGGTCCATGCATCGCACATCATGGCCACTCTGCAGAGGCAAGGGATGTTTTTACTCTTATCCTCACAGAAAACCCCCGCTGGTGCACAGCATGTTGTATTTCTAGCTCTACTTTTTACATTTTCTATTTAAAGTATTGCAATGTATCGCAAATGTGTATCGTATCGAATATATATTATATATATAATATATTGTATCGTGACCCATCTATCGTGATATGTATCGTATCGGGAGGCACTTGCCACTACACAGTCCTAGTTTAAAGTATTACCACATTCTGTAAATTCTTCCTACAAACACCAATAGACTTACTATAATAGAGTAACTATTAGAATGTCCTTAAAATGACATTTCACGCAGTGTGTAATGTTGCTGTGTGTGAATGTGAGCAGTCTGCCAAGTTTAAAGTCTGCCAAATTAGAGTCTGTCGCTCTAATTTCAGTTCCGGGTCAGATTTGCGTCACTCGGTGTAATGCCCGCCTACTTTCCATTTGGTCTACTTGTGTACAGCGTCACAATTACAGCAGACTAGACCATTTGACCAATCAGATCAGAGTAGGCAGACAGAAAGGAGGGGATTAGACGGATGAATCGCAGAACCAATAATTTGAGAGTCAGTCAAGAGGTAAGGTAACAATAACTGCCTATTATTAGAAAATGAAAGTGTTTTTACACGTTGTATGTACTTAAACTTGTTGTTGGACACTCCATAAACCAAAGTAGGACCTTAAAAATCACAAAATATTTACTCTTTAATACATTGTTCTGATATTAAAAATGATAAAAACTTGGCTATAGCATCCTACCAAGGTAAAAGATTTGTTAGGTTTTTTTTAACACTTATAGATAATGACAATCCCATATTCTTTGAAACAAAATATTTTTTAAATACTGTAATACAGCTGCTCCAATAACAACAGAGATTTAATTAGTCAAATATGTTAATATTAAAGAGTACATAACTAGGGATTTTTAAGGTCCTACTTTGGTTTATGGAGTGTCCAACAACAAGTTTAAGTACATACAACGTGTAAAAACACTTTTATTTTGTTATGATAGGCAGTTATTGTTACCTTACCTCTTGACTGACTCTCAAATGATTGGTTCTGCGATTCATCCGTCTAATCCCCTCCTTTTCCACTAGCCTAGTCTGATGTGATTGGTCAGCTGGTCTAGTCTGCTGTGATTGGTCTACCGCGAATGAGGCTCACGAGCTACAGAGTTTGGGGGAGAAGAGTGAAGTTTTCGTGGGCAGTCCTGGCAAAACGTAGGCGGGGACTATATGTAGTGACATACATCCCCGGCGGTTCGCGAATCGGACTAGGGACGACTCGTTTGCGTGATTCAGAGTCGACTCCCTTTTTTCCAAGCCAATAACTTTGTTATTCATTCACCTTCGGATTTACAACTTTTACTCTCTAGATTTACTTTCAAACACGCCAACATTACACACTGCACGAAATGTCATTTTCATGATCTCATGTTATGTACTTTTTAAAACCATAACTGCTTATATAAAAGCGGAACAATATAGACATTTTAAAAATACTTTCATGATACACTTTTTAGTACATAAAAGCTTAAAGTGATTCAAATCAAAAGAAATGTAAATATGTGGAGCATTATTTCTATATTTCTGGTCAAAACATCTTTGCACACATTTGACTTTTTTACTACACTTACACTTTACCACGTTTACATTTTACTACACGAAACACTTATTTGAAAAACTAATTCTGATAAATGTATGTAGTCTTTAAACACTGCGACCCTAATCATGTTGCTGTTTTATAAAAGCAGTAAAGCCACCAGAGGCCATGAGCTGCCGTTATTTATCCGTGGTGGTAGCAGCTTAGCATCATAGGTAATAACAGTCAACCCTGGTGGTAAAATCAGTGTAACTTACAGCCTCTCGTGGCTTTATTAAACCAGTTCTGTTGGAGTAAGAGAGAGATTCACCTCGTAGCCGTGCTCATCAGCACACAGTTTGCCCAGAGAGATCTGCGTCTTCACCCGGCGCACGGCACACTCTTTATCAGACAGCCCGTCAGACTGCAGTGAGATATCGATGGGGATCTCGGGCGTGTGAGACAGAAGCTCATCCAGATGTTCCTCCTGACTGCCGCTGAGCTGCTCCAGCGGGCCGCTGCGGGAGTGATCGCTGGTGTTCCCCTCCTCACCGTCCGACACAGACAGATTCTCAGAACTGAAGGTGGAGTACGACTGAAAACTGTTCATGCAGCGATGAGGCCTGACGACGACACCACACGTTCAAACACTCACATCTCTCCGTTTCGTTCTTAGTAACTCGAAATATACTTTTAAATAAATCTTCTATTTTTATTTATACAAAAGCCTCACCTCTGTCTCCGTGGAAACTCCACCTCACTGTCCACTTCACCCTCCTCTTCCTCAGAGGACTCGTCTCCCGCCTGAAAGACACATGAAAACATTTACTCCATCATTGTTAAACACACACACAATAAAGACACGTTTTTAATTCATCAGATATGCTAACTTACCTTTCTGAGGGGTCTGAGCGTGTGCAGCAGCCCGCCGGACAAGCTTCCTCGAGGAGATCCCTGATCCGCCCGTTCGGCTTCTCCTCGGACGTCAGCCGTGGACCCCAGAGGTCGTTTGACGGTGGGCGGTGTCCCCTCACACGTGCTCAGCAGTGAGTAGTGAGGGAGTTGTGGGTGGCTGGGTGCAGCGGGCGTCTCCTGGCAGTGCATGCAGCCGGGGAAGGGATGCGCCTGGCAGCAGGGACACAGCGGCCCCGGTCCGGACCCCGCGGCGGGAGGTACGGAGGACCTGCGGTGCCGGATATCCGCATCCATCGCAGTAGAGATGAGATCGGGGCTGGAGCCGGAAAGCCTCCGTTGGAGGTGGTCGGTCTGCGGGCTGCGTAGGGCGGCGGCCGGGCCGAAATAACGCAGGTTGTTAGCGCAGGTGGCCACGGCGTTATCCCTGTTCTGCGCTGGAAGAACGGGACCCTCGGGATGGTGGTGGTGATAGTTTTGTTCTTGCAGGGGTTGTTGTTCTTCTGACGGTCCGGTGGTGGGTTTCAGAGCGCCGGGGAACTCGCTGTGGCTGCCTTTGCTGTTTACCCTGCGGTGGCGGGGTTTACTGCGGTAACGGCTCTTTCCAGGCGGCGTGGACACTTTTGGGCTGCCTGACAGCGGAGAAGGGGCAGAAAGCGGCTCGGCGCTGGGAATGCCATCAGAGCGCAGCAGATCCGGCCTGCAGGAGATCACATGTTTGAGTTAATGACCTCATGAAGAATTCATAGGAGATTCGGTTTCATTTGGCAAAGCATCATGTCTTTAACTACACGTTATTCGACCATGTTACTATAGCAATAAACAAATAATGATAGAACTTTAATCACGCAGAAGATTAGTTCCTAGTAACAGTTTGTGTGTATTTTGGTGAACGTACTTGACTTATAAAGTTTGATTTACTGTTTACAAATCTTGTTATGAATAATAATATTTTGCTTTGCATCCATCTAGTTTCAAAATACCAGAGGAAATAAAAAAAATTCCTTTGTAAAATTTCATTTATATAAAATTAGGCCAACTCTGGAAAATGTACATCTTGCCTTTTATTCGGATATATTTTCAATAATGTATAAAAAAATGTGACGTGTCAGCGGCTGAATACTTTGTGTAATTGATCTCATCTAATATAATGTGTCTTTATAAACAGGGATGGTCACCTCTTGGGCGTCTGTGTCCCGGGTTTGTGGTTTATGGTACTCTTTCTCTTAATGAGCTTTTCAACAGCGTTGGACCGGACGATGGGCCGAACCAGGTGGCGTTTATATGAGCCGGGATATTTTTTCTCTACAGCCTGCTCTCTCCTGCAAACACGAATAAAAACACATTTTAATCTGATGTTGCATCATGTAAAGAGATAAGCGAAAAGCTGCGTGTGTCCATCACGAGTGTCATTTTGAGGTTGTTTTATTGCTCATTTCTTGCGCTCATTCAGATAATGTTGGTCAGGGTCAGATTGGATTGATTTAGAGTTTCACTGAGACGCCTCTTTTCGGATACAGATGGGCTCAAAGTTCACACTCATTACAGCCGAATGATAAAACTCACGAGAAACATGACTTCGGCATAAATCAGGCGTTCAGGTTCATAATAACCTGATGATATTTTTCCACAATGAGCAGTGTGTAACAGAACAGACTACATGGAACTCGGTTCCATACATTTCAATGCAAAATCTCAATTTATGTCTAAAAACTGTACACCAACAACAGCCTTTATACAAGATATACTGTATATACACAATGCATTTGCATTGATTTTGGCATTCAGAACACAACATTAAGAGTAGTTTCAGATGAAACTCATGAATGTGAAGTTTAGGTTGAAGTGTGAAACATGAAAAACGTACTTGAGGAGATCCTTCTCTCGCACCTCCAGCTGGAGCATGATGGCACTGAGCTCCATGTACAGATTATTGGCTCTCTCCAGTTTTCTCTCATAATGCTCCCGGATGTCTAAAGCATGTCTATAAGACACACAGCACAGATGAGTACATGATGATTTGAGCAGCGAGTCTCTAATGTGTTTAAAGGGAAACTTGAATGATGCTTTGAGTAACCCTGGACAACAGAATTTACGACTTAAAAAGAAAGAAACGTTTAACGTGTTTAAGCGAATGACATTTCTAGCAGAATATAAGTGATTCTCGATGAGTTGGTTCATTTTCTCAAAAATGTCTACTTTAGGACTCACCTGAGCTCATCTCGTCTGCGGCGAATCAGCTCCTCGTCCAGTCGATGGATGCAAGTGCCTTCACTCTTTATCTTCTCAAAATGTTTCTTCACCTCTTCTCTCCATCCAGCCTGCCAGAGACACATCGAGAGTCAAACCCAGGAATGAAAACACTTGAGAAGTTCGCTTTCAGCGAGGGCATTGCAGAAGATGTGTGTGTGTTTTTTGTAGCATCATCCGTGACGTGGTGCCAAAAAACCAGCTCAGGATTTTCAACCTTACAGAATGTCAGTAGGCCTAATGTGATGTCTGTATGCTCACCTGAGATTTGAAGTAGGTCTCCTGTGGGGTCCCCAGCACGTCAGCAGAGGCGATGTCCAGGTGTAACAGGATCTGCCTGAAGGACGGTCGGTTCCTGGGTTTACCCTGCCTGTAGAACACAAACGCAATGCAAAAAATATCATCTGTAGTACCATCTAATATAAGCTCTCTGAATATTCCATTCAAAGATTTTAAGGTTCATGACTGTACGTTGGGCTTTATTAGCTGTATTTCACAGTTTCTCCACAGTATTTCAAGTACAGAAGGATAGAGGTGCGTGTTGTGTTGAATCTCACCAGGTCTGCTTCATGAGTATTTTGAAGCCGTCAGGACAGGTGGAGGGCACAGGCAGGTGGAGACTGTTACTGCCCACGCCCCAGATGATGGCAGATGAATCCACATCCTTATAGGGAATCTCACCCGTCAGGAGCTCCCATAACACAACCCCAAATGACCTGAAAACACACAAACACGAGTGTGAGACTAGCATAACACAACCTCAAATGTTTGTACCTTCAAACACACACATTCATTTCGATTCATTCAAACATTTCATTGACAAATTTAATCGATTCACTCACCAGATATCCACTTTCTCAGACACCGGCTCATTTCGGATGACTTCCGGTGCCATCCACGCGACGGTGCCTGCAAACGACATCTGCGTACTCTTGTCACTGAGCTCTTTAGATGTTCCAAAGTCAGAAATCTTCACCATGTCGTTTTGAGTTACTAACACACTGCAGGTTACAGAAGAAATGAGAGAATATGAAACTCACGAGAGGTGTCGCTCGCTCCTCTTCTACTGCAAGTGATTATTTATGGGAGTGACAAACACATCTCACAAGCCAGGTCACTGGTCGGGGAAGTGACAACAGAACCTTTAATAGGACATTTGATACCAAGCTACACAACAGACGGGTCTTACTTTGGTGATTTGAGGTCTCTGTGGATGATCTTATGGAGATGCAGGTAGTTCATGCCGCTGGCGATCCCTGAGGCCCAGTCCACCAGTAACGGCGGTGATATCTTACGTCCCGCCCGGAGAACCTCGTAGAGCTGTCCCTGTGCGCAGTACTCCATGATAATGCAGTAACACGGAGCCTGTGTGCACACACCCCTAACATACAACACCCCGACATCAATTCTCTCGTGCTGTAGGTCAGGTTAAATGTGTTTGAATGTGAGCGGAAGCATTGTGACGTACTTGAAGCTGATGATGTTCGGGTGCTTCAGTTTGCGAAGGTGTTTGATATCCGTTTCCTTCTGCTCTCTGACCTTCTTAATCGCGACCTCCTCCGTGTAAAACTTTCCGAGGAACACCGCGCCCTGAGCGCCGCTTCCCAGCCACTGCAGTTCAGAGATCTCCTCGAAGGGCACCTCCCACATGTCTGCTGGCCAACCAGAGAGGACATTCAACAACCAATCAAAACGGGTCAGATACGCAATGACATTTTTCATTCGCACGAACGATGAGCACTAACCTTGCTGCTGTAGTTTGTACTCCGTCGAGTACGTCTTTCCGATAATATTCCACACCGGCCTCAAACACCCGAACAGGCCCTCCAGAAAGCCCCCTCCGTTCCCGGCTCTATGGAAGTGCAGTTTGATGTCATCGTGTGGATGGTTGTGCGTGTCGTCCCCACTATGGTCCATCGGACACCCGCCCTCGTCGTTTTTCTCCTCTCCGCCACTCCCGCACCCTCCCTGACCGCAGGAGCCGGGCGTCCCCGCCTCCTCGTGCTCCTGGAGCTGCAGCACGCTGTTTTCGAAGTGTTCCCTGGTGGAGTCCTCGCTCAAGGCGGTGCACGGAGGACTGGTGCCGCCCGGCTCGTCGTCCCTGCACGGGAGCTGCAGCTGTTGCAGCGGCATGGGAAGCGTGGTGGGCGGAGCCAAGTCCGTGATGATCTGTGGTGGTGGAGGAGGAGGGGGAGGGGGCAGAGCTTGGGGAGAAACGTTGCTATTGGTTTTCTTCATGGAGTCCCCGACGGTGAGTTTGAGCTCCTCTTTTAGCTTTCCCACCAGCAGGCTGGGACACGTAGTCCAGGACAGCACCTCCGGGGAGCTACCCATGGTGCTGTGCGTGTGCATGGGCAGACGCCCGACCTGAAGGAAGCGTGCGACGAGGCTTTAGAGACCACTTCAGGTTTTGGATGTGCCTGCAGATAGAGAGAGAGAGAGATCATGTCATCACGTCCTGAAAGTTTTACAGCCTCAGTGAAAAGACAATCTAAAGTTTCTTTACTGGGAAATAAAGGCTCTGTTCCAAAACCAGATTCACTTATTATAGATGAAAGAAACCCAGTAAATGTTTAGCCTCTAAATGTAATTTACTTTGTTTATTCCATAGTCTT